>NC_081435.1:16583626-16773626 GCF_949786415.1 Peromyscus eremicus
TGTACATTCTATACTTGTGTTAATACATATACATGTATTAACACATATATATGTTACCCTTATATATTAACACACACATATATAATACATATATATACATATACACACATATATAACATATATATACATATATACATATATATATATTACCCTTAAAAGTTTATGTGTTTTCAAAACAGAAGAACCAGACATCAAAGGCAAGTAGCTCAGGTTATGCGACCTCTCAGAAAGCCTCTTTTGCAGGTTCTTCAAAATTCTATATCCAGAACAGCTTCAAAGCTGCAAGCCTAGATGGTCCATCCTCACAGACTATCCAGCCAAGAATTCAAATAAGTTCTACACTTTCCCATCACACAGATACTAAACAAAAAATAATACAGCTGGCTCTCCAAGGACTTGATCATTATCCCAATTGTCTCAGGGTCCCCTAAAGATGCTGTTGCCCGAGAGAGCAAGAGGCAATTTTAAGAATATGCTGTCAACATTCCCAAGAGATAGGATGGGTGGTTTTATGTTATTCAGTGAGTTATGGATGTTTGTCATCATTTAGGGGGTGGTTGCAAGTTGTTACAGTCATAGTCAAGGAAATAACTAAGCAAAAAGGGATAGATTTAGGGATCACTTTCTGAAAAGAAAATAGGAGGGAAATAGAAATGATAAGATAAAAGATTAGTTTATTGAATATACTTTTAAACTAAAAAATACTACTAGTCTTAAATGTTTTAAATTTGTATGGATTTTGGTATATTGATACAAGTTTGAGGTTATTTTTGTTATTTTATATATATATATATATATATATATATGTTTCCATTCTTGTTTAAGATATTTTTTATATTGATACAAATTTAAGATTTTTTGTTTTAACATTTTATATATATATATATATATATATATATATATATATATATATATATATATATATTTCTACTCCTGTGTAAGGTGTTGTACCTATGTAGGATATTTTAAAAATATAATGTAAAGTTCTTGTCCTTAAAGGCTATTATTATAAACTATTTAAGATAACTAAGAAATGTAGGTTAGTAGTTAGTCATCTATAACAATGGAATTTGTGGCCATGTTAGGTATGTTTTCAAGGTCAAACAGAGATATATTTTAGACATACCGATGATCTTCAAACACTTCAGAGACCTACAAAATATGCCATTTAAGATGTTTTAATAACTTAAGGCATTTCATGACATTGAGACATGGCTTCTTCTGACAGCACCAACTTACTTCAAAAAACAATAATGAGTATCAAAAAACCTCCATATAGAATTTGCTTTCTACAAGGCAAAGTTATCTACACTGGGCATGAAACTACCCTTGCCTTAACTGCTGACAGTATGCTGTCCAAACTGCACAGCATGACGCAAAAGAAAGTGACTGCTAAACCTTGCCAAGACAATGTAGGACAGTCTTTCAAAATTTCTGCTTCACAGAAAAGTCTGTCAGATATTCTAGTTCTGTAGGTCAAAGATGGATGTCTCAGCATTACAGAGGAAGCGATGGTGACTTTCCAGACAGCCAAATATCTCTGTCATTTCTATAGTTTTGGAAGTTGTTTGCTCTGCACTTCCTGTTTACTCAGGTAATATTGTATCCTTCTCAGGTATTTGATGGTTTTGAGGAAAAGATAGTTATAGTTACAGCTTTCCTTGTTACCAAATTCAGAAAATAAACTCACAAAATAAGTGTAAAGCACATTAAATTGAGAGACATAAAAATTTAAAATTTTTAATCTAAGAAAATGTTTTGAGGTTTAAAAAGATAGTTTTTGGTTGGTAATAAAAGTTAGGATAGAAAATGAATTAGGTACAAAACTTTTGACTCACCACAATATGATAGATAAGGGAATATTTTCTCTGAATTTGCCAAATGCAAATGGATTGGACATTATGAATGTAATTCTTACCTGATAGTTGTTCTTATTGTATGTAGTTTTACTGTGTTAGAGCTAAAAATCTTCAATTTTAGTTTAGACAAAAAGGGGAAAATATTGTGGGATATTTGTACACTGTGAAGATGTATTGCTATGATTGGTCTAATAAAAAGCTGAATGGCCAATAGGTAGGCAGGAGAGATAGGCAGGACTTCCAGGCAGAGAGACAATGCTGGGAAGAAGAAGGTGGTATCATCATTGAGACACAGAAGAAGCAGAGAATGTAGGAGGAGAGGTAACAGCAGTAAGACACATGGCAGAATGTAGATTAATAGAAATGGGTTAATTTAAGTTATACTAGCTAGTTGAGACAAACCTAAGATATAGCCCGAGCTTTCATAATTAACAATAAGTCTCCATGTCTTAATTTTGGAGCTGGCTGGCAGAACAGAAAAAGATTCATTACACGTATGTCTTCTCTCTCTCTCTCTCTCTCTCTCTCTCTCTCTCCTCTCTCTCTCCTTCACTTTCTTCTCTTCTATGTATCAGATATAGCTATGGAATAGTCTATCATTTGATAGACAGCTCATTTGTTTATTCATCCATTCCACCATGGCCTCATATAAGTAAACTCTCTTCAGAATATCATCTACTTCCGTAACTGTTTTCTCCTCCTGAGTTTGTTTGGGGTATTTTCTTTCCTACCCCCATTTGTTGCCTCTCTACTGCAGGCATAAATTCACCATTTTCTTTGACGAACGTACTGTGTGGAGGTGATCTCTGTGATAGCTCAATGAGAAAGTCAGACTTTGTTCATAAGACTGCAGAGTTGATCCTGTGATGAAAACTGACAGGAAGACGTCTGAAGCTTCTCTGGAAACCAGAAGAGGTTTACCTGGGCTCATTTCTGAGGCTGTAGGATGCTGCTGGTTGGACAAACTGGATAAACAATTGCCAAAAAGGGATACATTACAGCAAAGGAAAAAAAAGCAGGAAGAAAGTACTATGTCCCAAAAGAGACAATGCAGGAAGACAAGGTAATGGGATATAGGAACACAGGAAATGGGATGGTTTGAAGATGGAAATGGTGAAAACACGACATTCAACATGTATATCAAGGATAATGGCTCATCACAAAACAAAGGGAGGAGAAGTTCTTCAGCAGAACATAACAGTCAGAGTGTCTGTTGCTTTTCTTTTCACCTTACACCCATGCTGTTGAGGAAATTCAAATGAAGTGCCAATTGTAACACCATTAATATGTAGGAGACAGAATTCTATTCTCAATTAACATAAAGTAGACATAGGCTGACCAAAAGTGTGAAGCCCGTTTTTCAGGTTCCTCGTGGCTTTACCCAGTATGTCCGCATAGAGGATGATTAGGACCACGGGCCTGAGTGCAGGTGTCTGAGATGGTCTTCACTTGGCTGTGCTGGGGGTGGGGGAGGTCTTTTGCTCCACCCCTTGGCATCTCTATAAAAACCCTGAGGCAGAGACAGTCGGGGCCTGTTGGAATAGGTTCCAGGCCCTCTCGAGGCTATCCTTTATTTTCTATCTGTTTATCTCCGCAATATTCTCCGCAATAACTCCATCTATCTACTATTTCCTACTGCTCACACTCAAGAAAACTCTGGGGACCTGTGGGGTTGGTGGGTAAATGCCCTACACCAAAGCAGTGTAAAGATGTCTAAGTTCCAGATCTTAATATATGCCCTTGCTTGTTCTGGGTCTGTCAGGCCATGTGTGTATAAATTTATGAAAAATTACTTTATTTGAAAAGATTTTGCATGGTTATGTTTACATTTAAAAATTATACAATGAACATTCTTATGAGTTTTGCCAATGAGGTTAACCCAAAATTATTAGTATTTGTGGAAGACTGCCTTGATTCTCAAAAATGTGGTTACTTTCAGAGTGGTGCAGAAGAGAAAACAGTAACGAAGCTAACACTTTGTTCACTCATAGATCTTCCTACCAGGGATCCTGGTGAGTGAGTCAGCAGCACTTTGGTTCACTCAGCCAGCATGGAGCATCGAGTACATGGCAAATGGAATAGAGCATATCCAGATGTGCTCTGTAGGTAGGCACAGGACATTTGGTGGGTAGAATCACTAATAATATGCTTTGCAGAAAATAGTCAAGTATGTTGTTTTCTCCATGATGTTTATTTCCTTCAGTCAGATAATATTCTGTGAGGGTTGAGCATGCACAAACCATATCAGTATGCATTTTTGAACATAACAAAATCCCATTTCTTCTGACCAAAATGCTTGAACAAGTTAAAACACTTATAATGTGAACTTGGTCAGGGAGTATAAGAATTGGGTTCATAGAATAGTTCAGCTATGAAAATAATTCAACCTTTTTTGGCCTCAATAACAAAATCGAAGCAATGAGCAGAAACCCTATCAAACTGACTTGGTTTTAGTACAAGTAGAATACATTCATCAGATGATTACACATCCTTTTGTAAGAATACAATGCTAAGGAAAACATTAGGAGTTTTCCACACAGTGCTTAGCTGTAGCATAATTTCATCAAGAACAATGTTAATGGAAGTCATGATCTTTAAGACAGATGAACTCCAGCCTGTTCTTTATAAAATGAGAAAATGAACTGAGAATCCCAACAGGTAATCCAGCTTTCTGAAATCAAGAACCTGATAACTGGGGTGGACAAAGTTTTCAGGGGTTAAAAGAATTTGCTGCTTTTAGAGAGGATCCTGTTTTCTTTCCCAGGACCCACATGTTGGCTCACAATCTACTCTAACTCCAGGTACAGGGCGCTCAATACCCACTTCTATCCTCCAAGGGCAATGTATAGAGATTGTATGCACACACATGTAGGCAAAACATTCAGATAAAAGTAAATGAAATAATTACTTTTAAAAGGGACACAATAAAGCATCCCAGGCAACCCTCAACTTACCACTGAACCTTTGTTTAGAGAACTGCTTTTTAGACCAGTGATCATCCTCTTTAATTCAGCTTTAACTGTGAAGAAATTCTGCTTTATGTAACCATAGTTAGATCAACATCTGGTTGTTCTGTTAAAGTCAAACATATAAATCCATTTATTCTCCATTGATGTCTTCTTTCTGACTTCATTGAATCAATAAAAATGAATGCCTAATTAGGGGAATGAATTTAAGGACTGGACACTGGTTTATAAAATACGATATTTGAGATTGGAGTGCTGTGTACTGTGTAATTACCTATACATTTTACTACCTCTTTGCCTCCCTGAAACATTAACAGAAAGTTAGATAGCAAGAGAATAAGAATGAGAAGTCAAATGTGTCACTGAATAACTGAATATGGAAACTGAAAGTCGACAGTTCTGCCCTCAGCTTTTTTTCCAATACCTGGACAGAGTAGGTTTCCTCATTAATTTGATTCTAGTCTGGTTATCTACCTTAGAGGTGTGGAGTGAAGTACTTACAGTGGGTTAGAGGTGAAAGTCTACTTCTCCAGATGTAGCTCACTGAGACAGGAAAGTGGCATTCAGATCTCCAGCCTTGAGCTCCTGAATCTAAATATAATCTGTGTGTAAGGCAGAGGGACCTTTCCCTTAATCACTCCTTATTAAACAGCATGGCGATTTATTGGCATGTCCATCAAGGGTGATTTGGTGTCCTGTCTTCCCTCCAAGTACTGTGAGTCTACATCAGACCTCCTGGAGTCTCTTATGGGAGCCAGATGTGCCAGCAGCTACTTATTGCAAGTTCCAGGTGTAACACCAGTACTATAGTCAATAGAGCTGGTGACATAGGCCTTGTCTGCCCCTTCCTTGAGAATATGACACTGAATTAGCTCTACACTGAAAAAAAAATAAAAATATCAAGATTTTTATGGAACTCTACCAGATGCCTCCTAAAGACAAGGGCATTCAGGCACATGTGTGCATGTGGAAGAATCTTTAGAGCAACTTATAGTATTGTTGAATGTCTACTGCATGTGTTTCTTTTGTTTGTTTGCAAGCATACATGTACATGTTCATAGCCGTGTGTGTGTGTGTGTGTGTGTGTGTGTGTGTGTGTGTGTGTGTACCTATATGCATACTGCTTTTGCTGTGCCTGTATGAGAGAAGGTATACATGCATATGTATACACATAGAGGTAGATGTCAAAAGACAATCACCTGTCATTCTTTTCTGCCATCCAGCTTCTCTTTGAGATGGCCTCTTTTATAGACCCAGGGCTAGTGCATTAGTCTAAGCTGGCAGGCAAGTTGACTTCAGGGATCCTGCTGTCTCCACCTGTCCCAAGCTTGGGTTAGAAAACCTGAAAATGGCTCTTTGTTTCTTCCTGTTCCAGAGACAGCCCATTTTGTCACATAGTGCCAGCCTAGTCCCTGAGACACAATGGTGAAGATCACAGCAAATGGATAGTGCCATTTTGGGTACCTGGTTACCAGAGCTTCCATCAACTCTGGCAAAGTGGATGTTGTTGCCATCAATGTTCCCTTCATTGACCTCAACTACATGGTCTAAATTTTCCAGTATGACTCTACCCATGACAAGTTCCATGGCACAGTCATGGCTGAGGAAAGGTGCTGTAGAATATTAGTTAAAGATATGTTACATTTGTTTATGCTTTGGAATATTTGTTTAATGATTCAAAGATGTGTTGTACTCTTATATGCTGCACTTGTTTGACTCTTTGCCTGTCTAAAATATCTGATTGGTCTAGAGCTGTACAGGCAATGGTTAGACAGGAGAAAGGATAAGCATGGCTGGCAGATGGCAAGAATAAATAGAAGGAGAAGAATATGAAAAGGAGGAGCAAGAGGAGTGAGAAAAGGAGGAGAGGAGGCCTGCCACCTAGCCACACAACCAGATATAGAATAAAAAGGAAAGAAAAGATACACAGAAATAGAGAAAGGTAAAAACCCAAAAACAAAAGGTAAATGGGATAATTAAAGTTAAGAAAAGCTGGCTAAAAATAAGCCAAGAGAAGTCAGAGCATTGATAAGAAAGAATAAGTCTCAGTGTGATTATTTGGGAGTAGGATGGTGCCCCCCCCAAAAAAACATAAAAAAAGAAAAAATAAAACAACTAACTACAAAAAGAAAATTTATTATCAATGAGAAGGCTATCATCATATTCCAAGAGCAAGATCCCACTGTTGTGGCTAGTTTCATGTCAAAACAACACAATGTAGAGTTATCTGAAAGAAGGAAACATCAATTGAGAAAGCGCCTCCATAACAAGTGATTGATGGGAAAGAATCCAGCCCAATGTGGGTAGTGCCAGCTTGGGGCTAGTAGGCCTGGGTTCTATGAGAAAGCAGGCTGAGCAAGCCATGTGGTGCAAACCAGTAAGTAGCATCCCATCTATGGCCTCTACATCAGCTCATGCCTCCAAGGACCTACCATACCATCATGTCCTGATTTCCTTTGATGATGAAATGTGATGTGGAAGCATAGCTAAATAAATACTTTCCTCTCCAACTTCTCTCTTAGTTATGATATTTTGTTACAGCAATAGGAACTCTAACTAAAAAAAGTTGGTACCAGGATAGTGGGGGATTGTTGTAAGAGACATGACCATGAGATTGAATAGAATTTTGGAAGAAGTTTGGAACTTTGAACTTGAAAAGTCATTGAGTGTTAAGGTCTAAGTCGACTGTTTTAGTAGGAGCTTGGAATTTAATATTTAGGGCAATGTTAAAGATGAAGGTCTGGCTTGTGAAGTTTCACAGGGAAGTTTAAACACTTTATCAGGGCTGTTTCTTATTTTAATTTGAGATTCTGTGGTTCTAGTTAGCTGGGTCTGAAAAATAAGTCCTCAATAACAAGATACCAGGACTAGTGAAGTGAAATCTTGGCTTTCCTGGGATATTTGAGGCTGGTTAGGTGGAACTGAGAAATTTGTGATGATTAAGAAATGACTAGCATCTTGGAGGTGAAATCTTCTGGAAAGTATTTCTTGAGAGTCAGCACGTAGAAGCCAGACATCGCTAAGGTTATAACCCATGCTGTCAGCTGCACTTGGTAGAATAAGAGTCACCTAGATGGTGCTGGTTTTGAAGGTATGAAAGGGTCATGAAGAGTGGCTGAGGCTTGCAGTACTTGGCAGGACTCAAGTTCCTGAAGATAGCCACAAAAGGCTTTTGGTGATAGCAAGGCCCAGTTTCAATACTGTACCCTAGAAATTTTGGAGATGCCAGTGATGTGGGATGGCCACCAAGAACAGCAGCAACAATAATGTGCAGCCAGCTAGTACCTAGAAGATAAGCTGTGTGCGCTGAAGAGGCCATAGGTGGAGAAGTGACTCAAATCCCTTGGAAGAGCCCAGAAGATCATGAGTGAATCTCAGTTAATTGAACATTTAGTTGGAGTTTGAGTTTGCTTTGTTCAGATTGTGACTGTGTCCTGGTTCTTCTCTCTTGAAATAAGAATGTATATAATTTGTTTTGATTTGGCAGGAGCCCACAATCGACATAATTTGAACTTTTAAAAGACTGAACATTTAATGTGTAAATTTATAGGAACTGGGATGTTTAAAGTTTTGTTTTATATTGTGATATTAATATTAACATGGCATCTTGAGGACAAATGAGAAAGGAAGTGTGCTGATCAAAAAGTGTTGTGTTTATGTTGTGCTGGCTACCTTCATGTCAAGATGAAAGAAGCTAGAGTTCTCTGAAAGGACAGAACTTCAATTGAGAAAATGGCTCCATATTATCCAGCTGTAGAAAATTTTATTAATTAGTGATTGTTGGGAGAGAGCCCAGCCCATTTTGCTTGGTGCCATTTCTGAGCTAGTAGTTCTGAGTTCTATAATAAATCAGGCTAAATAAGCCATGGTGAGCAAGCAAGTAAGCAGTACCCTTCCAAGGCCTCTGCATCAGTTCCTGACTCCAAGTTCTTGCCATGCTTTAGTTCCTGTTCTGACTTCTTTTAATGATGAAGTGTGATGTATAAGCATAAGTCAAATAAACATTTTCCTCTCAAAGATGATTTGGCCACAGTGTTTCAGCACAGCAATAGCAACCTTATCTAACACAGCCACCAACATCAAATAGGATGAGGCTAATGACAGGTATGTTATAGAGTCTACTAGTGTCTTCATCACCATGGAGAAGTCTGGGGCCCACTTGAAGGGTGGGGACTAAAATGTCATCATCTCTTCCCCTTCTGCTTACACCCCCATATTTATGATGGGAGTGAACTATAAGAAGTATGACAAGTCATTCTATCATCAACAATGCTTCCTGAACTAACAACTGTCCCTGTTAAGTTCATACATGACAACTTTGACATTGTGGAAGGACTCATGACTGCAGTCCATGCCATCACTGTCACCCAGATGACTGTGGATATCCCATCTGGGAAGCTTTAGAGTGATGGCCCATGGGCCTGCCCAGAACATAATTCTTGCAGTTACTAGTGCTGCCAAAGCAAGGTCATTCCAGAGCTGAGTTGGAAACTAGCTAGCATAACCTTTTGTGTTTCTACCCCCAAAGTGTCTGCCCTGTATCTGGAATGCCACCTGGGGAAGGGAATCAAGTATAATGACACCAAGAAGCAGTGAGGAAGGCGTTAGAGTTTCCACTAAAAGGTATCCTGTGTTACATTGAAAACTAGGTTGTCTCTGGCCAAGGCAAGTTTAACAATGGCACCCACCTTTGATTGTTGATCTCTCAATAACAATTCATAAACTCATTTCCTGTTATGACAATTAATATGAGTCCAACAATAAGATGGTAGACCTCATGGCCAACATGACCTCCAAGGAGTAAGAAGCCCTGGAACATCCATCCCAGCAAGAACACAGGGTAAAAGAGAAGCCTTCATTCTTTGTTGCTAAGGAGTTCCTGTCCCAACTCAGCCCCTACCACTGAGCATATACCCTCATGGTTACCATCCCAGACCCCCATAAGAAGTAGAGGGGATTAGGAATACCTAATCTCTTGAATGTTTTCAATAAAGTTCATAGCATCCACCCCACCCCCCCGACACTTACTGAAAAAGGAAGAAAGAAATAAAAGAAACAAGGAAGAGAGAAAGAAAGAAAACAAAAACAAACAAACAAACAAGTCCTGCATGTAACACCACACCTTATCTACCTCATTTTTAAATACAAAGAGCCTCAGGCTAGGAGGTTACATTCTAGAAGGTGCATGTGTGAGTCCTATGTTGGTGATAGTCATTCATACTTTTACCTGGACACCTGCTGTGCTTTGCCTGTTGGAATGATACAACAGTCAATGGGCATTGTCCTAACATGGATACTGAAGCTCTAAAAATGAATTCTGTAAGTCTTTTATATTTATAAATTTAGGTGCTTCTAATAGTTTTGAATATTAGAGTACCTAAAATAGGAGAAGATACTATGAAACCATGCTCAATCTTATAAATTAGACCTAAGTGCTAAGCCATCTTGTAAATGTAAAGAGAAACATTAAAGTAAGTACTCCTGGGGCAAATGCTCCATGCAAAGTGAGGGGACTTTATCTTCACAGTGATGAAGGAGAGGGCATGTGTGTCTAGCAGGGGACAACCTCCCCCTGACCACTGGCACTGCCACGGATTAATCATCTCTGCATCATGACTTCAAGTCCTCCTTGTGCTGGGTGAATGAGCAGTTTCCCATTTGCTGAGCTCATTCTATGTAATAATAAAATAATCTTCATCCTTAATGTGAATTTTTAAAAAAGAAATTGATTTTTAGCTTCAGAAATCTCAATTAATTGAGACCACTTACAACTGCCTGGCAGCCTGAGATTTAAAATACCCTCAGGCAAAAATATGCAGAAAACGTGGGAAACGTAGGGCCGAATTCATTCCTCCATCTCTGGGCAAAATCTTTCTCCTTGACCCACCTACCCAATTCTAACATTTGTCAAAATCCATTAATAATTATGTGAAATCTTCTAACACGAGGAGAAAATGAAAACCCCAAGGGCAAAGGAAAAATCAGGGTACACTTAGGACCACAAGATCAGGAGCAATTCAGAACCACATGAAAACAAAGAACAACAAACAGAAACTAGAGGCAGAATTTGCAGTCAGGTCTTCAAAGCTGCTGCCAGACTTGGTTCAAGTCACAGGGAAGTGCCGCTCTTCTAGCTTTGTACTGCTGCTGGGGTAAAACAATCTAACCAAAAGGAACTGATGGGGAAACTATTTATTTTGCTTTCATTTCCAGATCCTAGTTCATTATTTGTGGTGATACTTTGTTTGTGCTTTAATAAAGTTTGCCTGGAGATCAGAGGAAATAGCAAGTCATTCTAAGTAAACACAAAAGTCAAGCAGTGGTAGCCCATGTCCTTAATCCTATCACTTAGCAGGCAGGGTCTCTGTGTGTTCAAGGCCACACTAGGGAACAGAGCCAAGCGTGGTGACACACACCTTTAATCCCGGTACCAACCATAGAGACCTGGAGACAGGTACAGACAGGCAGTGAGAAGGAAGTGAGGTAGCTGGGCTAAGAGCCAATGAAAGGGCAGAACAGCAAAGCAATAAAAGTCTGGGTAGACAAGAAGTAGTGGCATTTGGAAGCTGCAAGAGCTGCTGAGGTAAGGTTGGCTGGTGGCTGTTCCTATTTCCCTGATCTCTAAGGCTTTCACCTCTATATTTGGCTCTATATTTTTTATTTAATAAGACCATTTAGAAATTTGTCTACAAGAATTGAGGGAAGCCAGGGTACAAACTGGGGTAGGAACTGAAGCAGAGACCATGGAGGAATGCTGTTACTGTCTCTCTTACATGCTCATGGTCAGATAGCTTTCTTACACAACACAGGCCCAACTGCCCAGGAAATGATGCTGCCCACAGTGGGTTAAGTACATCAAATAACAATCAAGAAAATTCCTGCCAGGCGGTGGTAGCACACACCTTTAATCCCAGCACTTGGGAGGCAGAGGCAGGGGTATCTTTGTGAGTTCGAGGCCAGCCTGGTCTACAGAGCGAGATCCAGGAAAGGCATAAAGCTACACAGAGAAACCCTGTCTCAAAAAAACAAAACAAACAAACAAACAAAACAACAACAACAACAACAAAGAAAATTCTCTAGAAACATACCAATAGGCTAATCTAACTGGACAATCTTCAGTTGAGACTCATTCCTCAAATAACTTTATGTGGCAAACTAACAGTTAAAGTTAGCTAAAAGATGAGCCTGTACAGGAAGAAACATGACAGACAAATAAACACTGCATACAAAGCCTGGGAAATATGCTATTCTTTCCTGCTTATGTACTGCTATGCACATAATCTTAATATACACCATATCAAGATTATTGAGGACTTGATGGCAGCAGAGGGATTTTCAGTATTTTTCCATGTTATTACAAAGAAAACATGTTTTCAAAGTAATGCATGTGATTATCATAAAAGCGATGTTCCCAAAGAAGAAAAAATACATTATTGAATATTTAGTATGCATCAGAAAATGTGCCAGATATACTTGGAATAAAGTAATAAATCTGACAGAGTTACTGTGTAGAATAGAGATTATAAATAGAATGCATTATTTAAAGCTTATGAATGTAGTAGGTAAAGAATATAAAGATACCAGGAAGTAACCACAAATATGTTCTATGAATTACAAGTTTAGTGCTAGTATTGAGAGTGCAGGGTCATCAAAGGAGTAGTATTTCATAGGAAGGGAGATCAGACAGAAAACAGTATTTGCAAGGTATATCACACATATGGATGGGTCATAAGCAGAAGCAAAGAAAACCACAGCCAGAAGGCTGGAGGGACTGCAGGCTCTTGGGAAGTATGAATTTCAGAAGAAAGTCCACCATGCTAAGTCAAGTAGAAAATGACTTCTGTCTAAGTTACTGTTCTATGGCTACGAAGAGACACCATGACCAAGGCAACCCTTATGAAAGAAAACGTTTAGTTGGAGTCTTACTTACAGTTTCAGAGTGTTAGTCCATGATCTTCATGGCAGGAAGCAAGACAGTAAGCATTGGTTTAAGAGCTTACATCTTGGCAGGCAGGCAGGCAGGCAGGCAGGCAGAGAGACAATGGGCCTGGTGTGAACTGTTAATATTTCAAAGCCACTCCCAGTGACTCACCTCCCTCAACAAGAACACATCCCCTAATCCACCCCAAACAGTTAGCTAAACAGGGACTAGGCATTCAGACATCGGAGCATATGGGGTCCATTCTTATTCAAACCACCAAATCATTCGAAATAAGATGGTCATTTCCAAACCATTTCAGACAACAGATATTTATTGTCAAAAAGAATTACTGGATGAGATACAGGGTGCACAGCAAATCACTGCAAACAGGAGTTCAGTTACACCCTGTTTGTAACAAAAGACATTTTCTGGTCATCTCCAACCTCTATGGCCCTTGTGGCTAAATACAAAAGAGTATCTCTTTTTTGCTGTTGTTGTAGTACTTTAAATTTTTTTTATTTCATTTTACATACCAACCACAGATTCCCCTCTTATCCTTCTTCCCACTCCCTCTTCCCCCCACCCCTCCTCTCCTCCTCCAACAAGGTAAGTTCTCCCATGGAGGGACAGCTAAGCCTGGTAGATTCAGTTGAGGCAGAACCAAGACCCTCCCCTCTTTATCAGGTGTGAGCAAGGTGTCCAGCCACAGGTAATGGGATCCAGAAAACCAGCTCATGTACCAGGGATAGATCACACTGCCTGGAGCCTCTCAAACAGACCCAGCTACACAACTGTCTCCCATGTGCATAGGGTCTAGTCTGGTCCCATGCAGGTTCCATAGCTGTCAGTCTAAAGTTTGTGAGTTCCGTTGAGCTTGAATCAATTGTCTCTGTAGATTTCCCCATTATGTTCTTGAATCCTGTTGCTCATGTAATCCCTCTTCCCTCTCTTAGACTGGACTCTCAGAGCTCGGCATGGTGCATGATTGTGGATCTCTGCATCTGCCTCCATCAGTAACTAGATGAAAGCTGTATGATGACAGGGTATTCACAAATCTGATTACCAGGGAAGGCCAGTTCAGGTAACCTCACCACTGTTGCTAGTAGTCTAATCTGGGGTCATCCTTGTGGATTCCAGGGAATTTTCCTAGTACCAGGTTTCTGCCTTATGCCCAAATATCTTCTTCTATCAACATATCTCTCTCATTGCTCTCCCACTCCATCCACCCCCAGTTCGACTCAGTTTTCTCATGTTCTCATCCCCCATCCCCTACCCTCTATTGCCCCTCCCATCCCTTCACTTGTTTAATTGCTTTCTCTTGGCTTTCTTAAGGGATTTATTCATTTCTTCCATTTTTTTGTTTGTCTTTTCCTTAATTTCTTTAAGGGAATTTTTCATTTCCTCTAATGGCCTCTATCATTTTTTTTTTAAGACAGAAAATGATTCCTGAGATGTTGGTACTGGAGACAGCCACCCTCAAACTTCCCAGTCGGTTTCCTTGAGAAGTCTGAGGACATTATAGCAGAGGAACAGAAATGAGGCAGATAGCAGAAGCATCCTTGATCAGTGCAGGCAGAACTCAAGTTCTTCGAAGTGAAGGCAGCTATAGCAGGAAGAAAAAGTGTCCCCCCAGCATACAGAGAGAACACGGCAGTTCTACAGCAGATTAACACCAGACGATCTGAAGCTTGCTAGGGAGCATGGCTAATGAAAGGGCCACCTAAGATAAGGAAAGAATGATCTGGAGTAAACAAAGTATGTCTCTCACACAGGATATGGGATAGGCTGTCTCCACTAGCTGAAAAGTAACTCTCATTTCAGGATGAGCTCTACTCAAAAGAATTAGCTATTCACAAAGAAGCATCCCTTAGACACTAATGAACCAGAGCTAAGAAACCAAGTAACAATGTATCCCCTTAACAACATTCAAATATAACTATAGAAATACAAAATTATCCAGTTCCCAAAATGTTAAAAGTCAACATATCTGGAAACCAATCAAGAAGAAACACAAAAACACAATACACAATGAGAAGATGGCCACAATAACAAAAATAGTCTAAAAACTCACACATAGGAGGAAAACTGGCACATTACTCATTGTTAATATTCAAAAGCTCAACACAGATTATAGTGACTCATCAATTTTCTAGAGTTGGAAATGTCTGTATCTGAGATGAGAAACTTATTAGATGCCTCTTGTGGCATAATTTGTAACAAACAGGAAATTATTGCTGAACTTAAGGAAATAGTGGAAAATGCCCCAAATGAATCAAAGACTATCCCCTTTTGAAGTTCAGAGAGCCTATGATACAGATGACTGGCTTTCTTGGGGAAGAACAGAAATGGTGAAGATGTAAGTTTTAAAAAATAATGACTGTAGCATGAAATTAAAAAAGAACATTTCTTACTACAGATTCTATAATATATAAATTAATACATGATTACAATAAGATTTCTTTTTATGGATATACTATAAGTTCTTTTTGCTATTAAAATCTGTCTTAGTTAGATCTAAGTTAGATTTTATATTACAGTGATAAAACACCACAACCAAAAGAAATTTGGGTAGGAAAGGGTTTATTTAGATTACATTTGTAGCATCATGTAGGGAAGTCAGGGCAAGACTTCAAAGCAGAAACCTGGAGGCAGGAAATGTAGCAAAAGCCATGGAGTATACTGTTAACTGCCTTTCTTTCTATAGTTTGCTCAACCTCCTTTCTTATACAATAAAAGGCCACCTGGCCAGCTTGGCACCACCCAGAGTGCGCTGAACCCTCCAACATGAATCTTTAATCAAGAAAATGTTCCATGGGCTTGTCTATAGGCTAATCATACATAGGCATTTCCTCAATTGAGAGTCACTCCCAAATAATTCTAGTTTTGCAAATGTCAAGCTGGGAAAAAAATAGACAGCACAAAAGTGTCTCAATAAACATCACTAAACATAAAAAAACAACTGAAAAATTTCCAGGTTCAATAAAATTTATAAAAACTATAAACCCAAGAATTCATGAACCTCAATAAGTCCTGAATAAAAGAAGTGAAAAGTAAACTAGCTTAAAATATATCATAATCAAAAATTTCAAAATCCAGGATGAAGATAAAATCCTTAGCAAAGAAAAGAAGACCATGTTGCATACAGAATATTAGAGATGGCAAATACATGCACTAAATCTGTATTGTAGAGTTATTGCTATTGAGCCTGTAAGAAGAATCGTAAAATAATATGTAAAGGACAGTGTAAAATAAGCCAAGGCAACCATCAAAAACAATGGAGAAAAATGGAAAATAAATATCAGAAAAAAATACAGACAACAATGTTCAAAAATGACCATATGCTTGATCATATTAAATGTAGAGTCTAATATGGACAGTATGGAAGCAAAGATTTTTACATTGGTTAAAGAGTCCCTACTCAGTCTTAACATGCCTAAAAATATAAATAATGTGTATAATTGTATAGAAAAATATATCCTGTGTTAATACTAACCAAAAGAAAGCTGAAAGAGCCACAATGATATTAGACCAAGAAGCACAATGAGAAACAAATGTTGCTAAATAACAGGACTCAGTTGATCAGATGGTTGTACAAATTATAAATCATTGTCCACCTCAGAACAGATTCAGAATTGAAAAACAAAGCAAATCTTAGTAATTTAAATGCAACAGTGAATTGAAAGGATAGTCACCTGGAGTTGACTGTCATATATATTTTATATGTATTCTGAGTTCTGAATATAAACAATTATAAAGGTTAATTGTTGATCAAATCTGAATACTATTGATGGTAGTCAAAGCTTTGCAGTATAAAATATTCAGTCAAGATTTAATTTCTATATCAAATAATCTCAGGATTTGTAGAGAAGCTGGACTGGCAGCAAGTCTTTCATTGGCTTCTCCTTACTTTGTGTGCCTGGCTCATGGATCCCCAGTGGGATTCTTATAGGTTATGAAACTGAGATGTCAGGCTACAAACAAGAGACCTAGTTTTGATGACAGTGTGAGCTTAATCATCTTGTTTCCTTTCATTCATGCAAAATCTATGAAACTTCCTTTATAACTTCATGGAGAGAATGGGTTAAGGAATACTTACAGGGACATGGGTCACTAAAGGGCAGATACATCACAGAAAAGTCCACCCCAGCAGGGCTGACAACTGACAGAACATGTACCCCTGCTCAGTTTTTAGGCAGATCCATTGGAAAGACTCTTCTCAGCAACTGTTTTATAGTTTTACACCCTTGAAGAATGATATGTGAATCTTGTCATTTTCTGAGCTTACTAGGAATCTTGAGTATTCTTAACTCCCTGAAGGTTGTAAGCCAACCTTCTCCCTCCAAGTGGTAGGGGATAGTTCCATTAGGAGGAACTAACCACAAACTCAGGCATACCTTAGAGAGAATCACCTGAAGGATGCTACTAATCCATGAAGCTATTCCTAGATCCTTTCACTTTTTAATATTTTTTAATTATAATCTTTATTTATTTAAATTAAAATATAATTAGATCATTTTTCCCTTTTCCTTTCCTCCTTTCTACCTCTCTTGTGCCCCCTCCAACATACCCCTCACACACACACACACACACACACACACACACACACACACACATATATATAGTAAGTTGCATTCATATACTTATGCATATATATACTTACACATTTATGCATATATGTACACAAATTTATACATATGTATACATAAGTATTCAAATGCAACCTGTTGAGTCCATTTAATATTGCTGGTATGTATATGATTTCAAGGCTGACAACTTGTTATTAAATAAACAGTTGAGGGTATCATTCCTCAGAGTGACTAACTCTTCCTATCTCAACAGTCAGTAGTTGCCTTTAGTTTTTTTATCTATGGGTGGGACTTCAAGAAATTTTTCCTTTCCACATTAACATGTCTATATATGTTGTCCTTGTCCAGGTCCTGTTTAGGTAGCCATATTATTGAAGTATCATGGTAGTAGCATCCTTGTTAATTTTAGGATCTTCCAGCAGACTTCTGGTCCTCTGGCTCTGACAGTCTTGCTGTCTTTAATTTGAGACAATACAGAAGGAAATCGTCACCTGCATACAGTTTTCTGTCAATTTTACACCAGTCATCTGTGCTGCACCATGGTAGAGTGAATATTAGTGGTCTTCTTTTACAGAAGAAAACACAGAGGCTTAGAATGCTCAACTGTCTTGTTCATTCATTCAGCCTGACAAGTAACAAATATCTACTGTGTCTTCTGATGGGCTTGGTGTTGCCTGTACAGGAGATATAAATGCTGCAAGGGAAAAAGAGTAATTTAATTATTCCATAAAAAATTTACATATTGTAAAGCATGCCACCAACATAGTCAAATGAAGACATAAACTTTGAATTCTTGCATCAACATTCATCAGAGAGCATTGAAATTCACTTCTTAACAAAAGTTGGAGAATTTTAATGTAACAGGAAGAGGATGAGTTGGGTCTTCCCACTTTCTACAACTCGTAGAGCATTCCTTTAATCATGTATAATCTTTTGACTTTGCCATCTACAAAGTTCAGGTTTCAGAACTAGCATAATGGAGTTAATTTTTTTTTTTTTTAAATCACACAGAAAAGTTACATGTTAAGTAAACTTAGCATGTTTTGATTTGGTGCCCACATAGCTACTGTGGGGCGTGTGGCCTGTAGACTTTTGGCTGTGAAAGTGGGTTAGCTGTTCCCTTGAAGATGTTTCTGAATATTCAGATTCACTTGACACATCCTGAAAGTGGCCGCATCACCACTGACACCGGCTGAGACATCCCAGGCCCAGAACCAACCGGGAGCTCTTGGCTTTCAGACAACCTGGGTTCCCTTCCATAAGGGATGTCTTGAACTTGCCTGGGGCTGATTTGCTGTGACTTCATAAGTTGTAGCAATGTGTGGCAGCCTCACAGCTACCATAGTGGAGTGGTTTCACCATGTTGTATGATTATGTCGTCTTTTTAAATCCAGGTTTCTCCTGAATGGTGGTGAAGCCTGTTGAGATTGTTGCCAAATCAGGATAGGCTTTAGAGTCCTCAAGTTAAATACTGGTAGTCCTGCCAGTGAGATTTACAAATACAGGTGTGCTCACACCCACCACAGGAGACACTTACCCACAACCTCAGGTGGAGTGGGGAATTAGTCTGCAGTAGTCTGACAAACTGCTCCGTCCACATGCTGTTCCATCAGGCAGCACAGCTTCTTGGGCGCCAGAAGTAATTACATGGATTTTCTGTCTTGTACTTGCAAAAACACAGCCTAGCACCGCACTGCTGCTGCTGGCTGGTCGCTGACAAAGCCTTTGGCTCTAGCAGCAGACTACAGGAGACTGTTTACATGATCCTTTAAGAATTCAAACCCCAAGTAGGCACAGGAGGTACCACAGGACAGGAGACAGGCAAGAGCTCATAGGGGAGGAGGCAGGGGTGCAGATTTATAAACTCAAGCACAACATCCCACAGGAGGTGGCAGTACACAAAACTGGGAGAATTACTGCAGAAAAGGCAACAATAATGCATGTACTAATTAGTTTTAGTTCCTCTCCTTTCATCCATCAGCATAATTGTTCAGCTAGTCATACCCATTTTGTTTTCTATTGATTCATCAATCAATCAACTGTTATTAAACTCTGCATGCCCCAAATTCTGGGCTGGGCAATCTGTTTGTGATTTAGGGACTGGAGCATCCACCACACATCCCTAACAGAATGCCTCACAGAGGAAAAAGTGGGGAGACAACTGTTCATTTCAGGAAAATGGAAAGCAAAAGCTTATCATTAACATATAACTAGCTGAAAGTCGAGGACAAACCCTAATGTGAAGACTATAGTCACTTTTCAGGGGCATTCCTTTTTCCTAGCATTTTTTAAATGGTGATTAAAATGAAGAAATAGAATTTAGAAGGAAAAATTAATAGAAAATGTGTGTGTAATTATTATCTTTGGTTGCCAACTTAACCAGCTTTAGAAATGTCTTGGTCAGGTCCTGGTGTTTCATTAAGGATATTTCGAGATAAGATTGGGATGTGGTAAGTAAGGTACATAAGGAAGGCCTGTATTGACTAAGGGCAACATCCTCCAGTAGCCCACAACAGACAGTAGGTAACAAAAGCAGGAGGAGGTATTCTCTTCTCATAGGGAATTCATCTGAGCCAGTGTGTGTTACTACTGAGAGGGCCCATGGGCAGCAGCCCAGAGACCTTTCAGGTTCTGAATGTGTATTTGTACTTGTCCCTTTGCATGAAGAGATAGGGGATTCAACTCAGGCTTTTTGCTGTATCTTTGGTTTCTTTTGGTCTGTGGCTTCAAATTACCTGAACTGAGAAGCTACTGGTATCCACAGAGCTCTAAACTGTAGAAAACTATTACAGTATAATCTAGTTCAGATTTGTATAAGCCAATCCAATACGTCTCATTTAGCACCATAAATACTATAGAGGGTTTGTTCTTCTTAACTGATACAGGTATTTGACTTCATTGTGAGCACAATGGAACAGGTTATGAACCAGAGGAGGAGATAAATTTCAGGCTCTCTAAAGTGTCCTGTGTATCTAAGAGATATCCCTGTACAGGTATGGGGACTGAACACACATGTATTTTATACAGCTTTGTAATATTTTATTTGGAACTCAAACAGACACACACACACACACACACACACACACACACACACACACACACAATGTTAGTCACAGTATGATGCATCATTAATTCATGAAGTCCCTGGAAGCTCATGGACTGCTAACCTGATGTACAAAGTGGTAAATAGCAAGAGACTCCGTCTCAAACAAGGTAGAAAGTGAAGCCTGATATCTGATGTGTAGCCAAATTTCTAAAATGGTCTTATTAAAAACATGGAGCCAAATATAGAGGTGAAAGCCTTAGATCAGGGAAATAGAGAAAGCCACCAGCCAACCTTACCTCACCAACTCTGCAGCTTCCAAATGCAAGTTACTTCCTGTCTACCCATGTCTTTATTTCCTTGCTGTTCTGCCCTTTCGTTGGCTGTCTTAGCCCAGCTACCTCACTTCCTCTTCCTACACAGCTCTGTCACTTTCTGTCTGTCTGTACATTCCTCCAGGTCTCTATGGTTGGTACCGGGATTAAAGGCATGTGTCACCACACTTGGCTCTGTTCCCTAGTGTGACCTTGAACACACAGAGACACTGCCTGATAAATGATAGGATTAAGGGCATATGCTACCACTAACTGACTTCTTTGTTTACTTAAAATGGCTGGCCTTTTCCCCCTAATCTTCAGGTAAGCTTTATTTTTTAATGCACAAATAAAATATCACCACACTGCTGTTTGTCTCCGATTTCCACATGTGCATGATAGCACACACATGTCCACATTCACATGCATTAAGACAACGCACTCACACACCCAAAGATGTACACATACACAAAGCCTAAAAAGGGGGCATAGGTTACAAGGGTTTATGACTTATAACTACTAATTGGCTAGAAGACCTTAAAAATCTCTCCCTTCTCTGCACTTCTTTGGTACATTCAAATATTCTAGACATATTTAGAGCCACTGAACTTTTGCAACCATCATGGAGTTTTTTATTTTCTACCTCGTGTTCTCTTTTGGGTTTTCACTCAAGCTATTTTCCAATGTTTCCCATATTTTCTTAGCTTACGCAAACCTAGCTTCAACTCCACATCTAACTCAGATCAACTTCTATGCGCGGCCTTCATTTCTTCAGTTGTCAGCCTGCATTTCCTTTCCTATTCTCAATTCACAAAACGAGACCTTAGTGCCAAGTAGACATGTACTGAAGATACATGATACTGTTCCTTAATAGTTTCTCTCTCCCTCTCTCTCTCTCTCTCTCTCTCTCTCTCTCTCTCTCTCTCTCTCTCTCTCTCTCTGTTCCTAAAAGAAACAAGGCATATTAATATACTTGCCAGAGGCTGACAAAATTGCTATTGATATTTTTGTTATGTCTTTCAAGAGGTAGATGTGATTAGGGAACACAACTAAATTCGTATTAAGATACATTTTTCCTGATCTAGGAGAATATAAAACAAAAAATAAGACTTTAGGGGTCAGGAGGTATCTTGTTAAATGATTGTTCCTGAATTGTACCTTCCATGTCCAGACTACCTTTTCATCCTATTTTTCTGTGGATTATCTAAGTCATTCACAGGCAGTCCAATCAGTTCCATAATCATAAATCTACCCATAAAATTCAAAGCAGACATTTCACTCAAAATATAGGTAGCCTTTCTACCTTTCAATACATTACACACACACACACACACACACACACACACACACACACACACACACACAATCTATCTCTGGGAAGTGAATGAAGAGAAAACAGATTTGTTGCATCAATTATCAAATACGTTATAGCTAATGTTTCCCTACTATGTAGGTTTTATTTTATTTCCTTTTAAAGATTGATTATAGAACTGAAGTTCTAGGAGATGTGAGATTTCCTGGGGCAATATCAGAGGCCATGTTATTTTAAAAAAATATAGGTTGGATTTCAAATTCTATTCATCATTTAACTTTCATAAATAAATTCAGTATATCTCACAAGAAAAGTTTAGTAACTTACAAAATTGGAAATCTACTTCCAAAGCAATCAACTGATTCTCTAACACATAGTGGTTAAAGGAGAAAATCAGTGCAATGATTTGGAAAGACTTTTAAGTGTTAAATGCAGGAACTCCTATGGCTCATAAAACTACTCTGTCAATGACATATTTGTATAAATATTTACTATTTTACTTAAAGTACATGGGAAATTATCCCCCATTGAAGCAAGGAAAGAAGTAGCAGAAATTTTCATACAAATACAGCATATATAGATGGCAAGTGGGGGGAAATCCCCTTTAATCTCACTAGAGTCTTGTTAATATTACTGAGGACACAGAAATATGTACAATAATACATGTGGCTCAGTTTGCAGAGACATTAAAGAATAAAGCAAGATGCACTCTGGAAGTAAAGAATATGGACTCAGGCTTCTTCATTCTTCATGTTTGTCCCCTGAAGAATAAAAATTCAGAAAGAAAGACTTTACTGGAGCCCTTCCCAGCCAAAAAAAAAAAAAAAAAAAGAGTCACATATATAGACAAAGACAAAGATAAGGAGATAGATATCGCCTCTTCAATCCAATCAAATTACAGTTCACAGGGAAACAAGATGTGTGAGGTTTCAGTGTGAAATATACCCAATTGGTTGTTTTGAGGGTTTTTCCCCAATTTGGATGACCATTTGAAGTAGTGGAAATGCTGGACAGTAGATGCCCTGGTAGAAGTATACTGCTGGAAATCTAAATTTGAAGGCTATAAGTCTGGTTCTCTTTCCCCTCTGCTTCCTATCCACCATATTAAATGATGCTTCCCCATGCCCCCAACCCCCAGTGAGAAACTAATCTTCTGAAAGCATGAGTCAAAAATCAAACAGTTCCAAGATCCTTTACCAGGTACTTTGTCATAGAGATGAAAAAAGGAAGTACCACATACTACCTGTGCTTCACTTGACTTCTAATTGTACAATCAGACCTTATCATTTGGAACAGATGAGGGGTAATTTCAAAGATTCACAACCTACTTGATTTGTGGCGTTCTTAAATAGAATTTCTTGAATGAAAGACAAGGAAAGAATCATATAGTAAACCATATAAAATAGCAAAATAGCAGGATGCAGAATAAGACTTCTATTAAAATTAACTTGGTGTATTTGAGATCATTATTCATTCAAATTATACTATGTGGGAGCCTAAACATGTATTCTAGCCTTTGTTTTGGATACATTTTTTGAATAGCTCCATCCTTCTGGAACCTATATTTTGTAGATGAGACAATATTGCACCAATGAAGACAGAATGGAATGCCATGAACAATAACATTGAGAAAATGTGCACTTTTTTCAAATATATGTTATTTTGCAATGAAAATGTTAAACAAATAAAACATAAAGAGAGAAAACTCTTATATAAACTGGAATCAAATTACAAATTATAAAACTAGTAGTAAAACAGGGAGTCAAAAGAAAAAATTCCAATGTTAATGGGACACATGGAAGAAAGGGAAATGATAGAATTGTATGTATGTGAAGAGTTATTGTAGTGATAATAAAGTAACATGCTGCTTGAGTGACATAGTTTTCCCAGTTGATAAGACCCTTTAAATCCAATCCAGAATTCATGTGTAGGGCTTTTTGTTTTTGAACACTGGGATGATGGTATAATTTTATAAATGGCAAAAATGTTGTCATGGTCAACCAAAGAACAAAAGGCATGAAACTTCATATTAGCAACATGGAACTCTGGAAGACACCAAGAACTGCCTTCAAGAAATAAATTCTAAGTACTTAGATAAGAATTCAAACAAATTCAAGGTTGAATGGGTATTCACATATAAAAGTCCTTATATAATTCATTTCACACACACACACTTTCTCAAGAGGCAACTGGAATATTCATCTGTCCAGATTAAAGGAAGGTACATGTGGAGAAAGAGAGCAAGAATTAAAAATGTTTACTGCTCCTTCAAAGAAAAAAAATGTAAAATTATAAAAGAAGAGATTATATGAGCTTGGTTTTAATAATGTAGATATTTTATGACTTTGTATGACTTCTCTTTCAAGGAAATCCCTTGCCAATAGGTCTTGATTGGTACACTTTTGTTATAACACCATGTTAGTCAGATGTTCCTCACTATAACAAATAATAAGAAAAAATATTTCATAAGAAATAATCTATTTTTACTGATGCTTTAGGGGCTTTAATCCATGTTCAGTTGGCCCTGTTTTCTTGGCCATTATAGTGGGAAAACATGACAGAGAAATCACTCACTTTGCAATCAGAAGGTACAGGTACAATGAAGATCAAGGTCACTAAGTGTTTTTCAATAGAAAATATCTAACCACCTGCAGAATTTCTACAAGTCTCACCTCTCTGTTTCTAATACCTTTTATTTTATTTTTGAGGTTATAATATAATTACAACATTTCTTTCTTCCTCTGTTTCCTTTCAAACCCACCCACATACTCCTTCAATCATGGCATCTTTTTCATCATCTGTTATTTCATATATATATATACACATAAATAGAACCCGCTGATTTCATAGAATCTTATTTTTATGTATGTTTTGAGAGCTGACTGTTTGGCAGTGGAAAACAAGTTGATACATTTTCCCTGGGGAGGATCATTTCTCCCACCCTCAGCTTTCTCATTGGCCTGTAGCTCTTTGCGCAAGATCAAGGCCTCCTGGGTTTTCCTTATGCACTTTGGCATGTTCATTTTTCAGCTCACATTTGGTTAATCACGTTGATAGGACTTTATGGGTTTAGCTTCTGGAATTACTAGGAGACACAATCTCACAGAAAAATCCCTGGTCCTCTGGCTCTTAAAATTTGTATGCCCCCTCTTTTGAAATCTTCCCTGGATCTTAAATGTGTTAGTGTTTTGTAGATGTGTCCCACTGGGACTGGGCTCTACAACTATGCTTTTTGACTGGTTGTGGTTTTTCTGTACTGGCCTCTGTTGCAAAGAGATATTTCCTAAATGAAAAGAGAAGACTGCTCTTGCATGTGGGTAGAAGGACAATGGTTTAAAGATTGCCATTAGGGATTATGCTGCTTTAGTAAATTAATCAATGCACATTTCTTCCAATAACCATAATTTCACTAGTCAACAAGGGTTCCAGTACTGGGCAAGGTAACCCTATTGTTGAGTAGGTGGTAAGTCCAATTAGAGTGCTGTTGGTAACCAGTAAAGTAAGCTTGTCACTACTACACCCTGAGGATTATCATGCTTTAACAGTCATTGTTTTGGTTTGCAGTGTCACAGCTGGGTTGCCTCCTTCCTTTGGAAATTTACATGGTGCTTTCTGGTTCCATGAAAGCTAATCCTCAGGGAGGAAGAATTCAGGTCACTCCAGTTCAGGGTCTCCAGGGTCTCAAGGCCCTGATTCTGAAGGGCATGCTATCTTCAGAAGTAGGGAATTACAGTCCACCTCTAGAGATAACCAAGGACAACCGCAATAGACTTTATGTTTTGGGAGTCTCTAGAACAGTATTGACTAATAGCTCAAAGGAATGCTTCTCTTGACTATTATTGGGTCTGAGAGTGACACCCTGAGGAACAAACCTTTGTCCTCCGTGGCTTCTGGATCCACAGTATAATGAGGTTAACCTCATGAACGTAAATCCAACAAATCTGTGTGTAGAGAGACACCCCTGACTCTCCACATTCTTATTATTTCCCCACTATAATATCAGTTTGACATGGTCTTTTTATCTCTTGAAATTGGTGTTGCCTAGTTCCTAGTGGCCTTGCAGTCACTAGTCTCTATGCTTAGAATGCCATCTCTCATCTTGAATGACCTCTCTGTATCTCCACTTCTCACTTGCACCTGCATTGACATACAGGTGCTTGTCCAAGGTCTGTAGCTCTTGTGATGCCTTTTTATGGGTCAACACACTTTATAATATTGTTATACTTACTTCCTCTTCTGACACAAAAATAATGTCATCTGTGAATTGCAATGAGTTTATACACTGACAGGTCCTTGGTTGTTAGTAACTATTTAAACTCCTCATAGCACATTATTAAATCTTTCAAGCAAGCATAAGCAGTTAGGATGCTTATACACATGGAAATGTGGAGTGTATGAATTAACTAGATAAAGATTAATCTTCTGGCGATCACAAGACCAACTTCAAATCTAGGTCTATGTCAGCTTCTCTTCTTCCTTGTACATGCTTGAGTAATGTGCCTTCATCAGAGCAATCAAGGGTGTGAATTCAGACTGGATTCTGCTGCTGCTACAGTCAGTGATATGTTCTTTAATAGAGTCCATGAGTGGGAAGGGTGACTTTTTTTTTTTCAGACTAAGCACCTATGTTTTGTCAGTGGCATTCTGGGAAGGTCTGGGGACTCTGAAGTACCCAGTGAAAGTGGGTCAAGGTGCTCAGTTTTAATTACAGCCACCTCTGAATGGTCACCATGCACTTTCTTAAATGGGGAGCTTCATGCTGACAGTCTTTCAAATTCATATTTATCTCCCCGGATGCCTGCCTCTAACTTGCCCCACAGAAAGTGAACAATAGTGAGATTCATTTATGTATTACTACTCCTTGATAGTTTTGACAAGAACAAATAAATGCCAATATTAAATCTTCTAAACCTACTTAAACTGTATCTTTATTTTAAACATTGCCTAGAATGGGTGGAGGTAATCAATACTGAAAAGTGGCACAGAAATTAATCAGAAAAGATATTTTATTTAGAAACTTTTAATAAATAATCTTTAATAGGTGGGAACTAAAATGATGCCATGTTTGACAGTGTTTGTTTAATAGGGAGAAATCTTGGAGTATATAGAGAAGTCATTTTTAAAGACAAAAACAACAAAATATAGTTAAAAAAGATTTATTCTTGTTGAAAACTAGAATTTTCTGTTATAACTGTAGATTCTGTTACTTCCATTTGATACTGAAAAATGTGAAAAGATAACTCACATCTATAGAAACATTGATTTCAATGCATTTTCAATTCAAATAATCTTCACTCAACAGTGGAATGTGTATTAAAAAGAAGTGTATTTTTTCCTTTTCTCCCTCTGTTTGTAAGTCTACAATCAGACAAGCCATAACACTAACTAAATAACTATATATTAACAAACAATCATAGATCAATGGATATAATTTGACACAAATGCACTGTTCTCTATGAAAACATCAATAGCCTAAAAGCTGAGTGGGCATAGCTGCAAAAATGTGCTTTACAGACGCAATGTTGGCATAAGATTAAATAACCAGATGTCAGAGGAAAAAATTCAATGAAACCGACTTCATATTGGAAGTGTGCAGGTTTTCTATAGTATAAAACTATTCAAGATTAATAATAAGAAAATTATCTTCTACTTGCAGTCATTCAATTACTGTATGCACGAATATTTTATATTGGATGTTTCACATGCAAATATGTTATTTTCTACCTAAGGTGTACTTTTGGGAGTCAAGTCAGGCTAGGATATGAGTGGCACAATGCAGTCCAATCTGAAAACAATATCTTAAGTTACTACAGAGCCTTTCATAAGCAGAACCATAGATGACTCATGTCATTCAAATCTATAGCACTGTGATAGAGCAATGAAAAGGGAATATATAACTTAGTAATGGGCTCAGGCAGCTGAGAGAAGCCAAGTTTATAGAGAGCATTTGATTGAAAATAGATGAAATTCAAGAGTGTGTCAACTCTGCTAGCACCTACACAAACCAAAAAGCAAATAAGCCATTTGCCATTTTATTATCAGGCCGTATGGATGTGGGAAGGGCAGTACTCTAGGGACAGGAGCTATAGAGCATTTTTATCATTTTCCAATGTTACTAAATGAAATAATTCATTGTAATTACAGGCGATAGAAGACAGTATATTTTTCAGGACTAATATCTTTAAGGGGTGACTCCTAGCTTCTATGCACACACAAATTGTCAAGAATGACCACAGGTGGAGAAATTCCCAATTTAATCTAGAAAACTTTTAATTCCTGTCTTAAAAAAATCACTCCCCTATAAATCTACACATACCATTTCACATACAGTTAAACGATTCCTCTGAATTTTCTCACAGTATAATCTCATTGCTAGAACTGTATACGTGTGAGAAGTGAATGTGATACATTAAAGCAACTCACTTGCTTATGTAAATATTATACTTTGGATTGTGTCTAGAAAACAAGAGAATAATGTCAGATGAACTTTTCGGTAGAATTTAATATTAGAAGAAGTTAAAGTGATAGAAAAGGAAATATGTTAAAAGGTAATCTTCACAGAGAAAAGAGACTTAGGAGGAAAAAGCATTGAGAACATAGATACTAAGATACAAGAAATAATTCTAATGTAAGCATAAAAATGAGATGAGATTGATATGAACGTACCGGTCAGGATGCACGGCAAGTCTTCAGTGTGATAAATGGGAGAAGTGCGAGAGGAAATGATATGAACAACAAACAAGCAAACAAGAAGATGTGAGGATTATTGAGATTATAACGATGTTATGTAGGAACATGAAGGATAAAGTTTAATGAGTATTCTGTGCAAGGATGTTTACTACAATGGTCAGTGTGTTCAGTTTGACAGCATCTACAGTAATCTAGCAGACAGGCCTCTGGACATACCTGTGTAGTATTATCGTACTTAGGATAACTGAGATGGGGATCCATGCCCACTGTGGGTGGCACTATTCCCTGATGGGATTCTGGAGTGTAAAGGGAGAAAGAGAAATGCACTGTAGCATGCATTCCTTTTCCCTTTGCTTGCTGAGTTTGAATGTAATATAGCCAACAGCTTCAAGTAACTGCTGTTTTGACCCTCCCCCCACTGTGATGGACTACCCCTTAAAACTATTAGCTGGAATAAACTCTTTCTGTGCAAATTTCTTTTGTCCGAGTATTTTATTACAGCAACTGGAAAATAAACTAAGACAATGAATCTTCCTATGGAAGTTAATGTATGAAAGTTTGAAGAAAGGATAGAATAAATTTACACAAACAATTTAGAAAAGAACACCAAAGTAAATAGACTGATAAAATACATACTTATTTATACAAATAGTCAATACCCACATTTACAGCAGCCACTTTTTCCAAATAAATATTAGTAAATAAAATATGTGATTTCTATTCCAAAAAGCATGCTATTAATTAAATAATATTAATAGAAATGGTAAAGATTTGTAAAATGTAAAAGAAAAATATAAAAATACATCATTGTATCAAGCCTGGACTTTTCGGGTACATTCTCTGTCACCGTGGTACCTTGGGACATACATGAGAAAAGTCTTAGAACTTTGAATTTTTATTAACCAAGAAATATATCTAGCATATATAAGTAGGATTCACTAAAAGATTTAATCATATGTATTAAATACATCATACTTATACCAACACACAGTGCTGCATCAATCACATATATAGTTTTAGAGTATCTCAGAGAAATCTACATTGGTGTTAATATTAGTCTTATTGTTCCTGTTATAAGAACAGCATGAGGAAAAGCAACTTAAGGAAAAAAATTATTTTGGCTTTTGGTTCTAGATTGTTAATGTCAGGAAGGCATGGCAGAGGACAGCAGGAGCGGAAGTGGGAACTGGGTGATGATGTTTTATGTGCACACAGAAAGCAGAGGAGAGAGAAAGAACAGACAAAGGGACAAGGCTGTAGTCAGACTTTCTTTTCTGCTGCCGGTCCCAAATAATGACCTGGAGACATATTATTCATTGTGAAAACTTAGCCTTAGCTTAGGCTTGTTGTCACCTTACTCTTATAACTTAAATGAACCTATTTAAATTAATCTATGTTCTGCCAGGTGGCATTGCCTCTCTTCCATCTTTCACATCCTGTTTCCTCCCTGTGGCTGGCTGACAATTTCACCTTTCTTTGTCCCAGAGTTTTCTCTTCCAGAAGTCCCACTTATACCTATTGCCTAGCTATAGGCCATTCAGCTTTTTATTACACCAATCACAGCAATACATCTCACACTGTGTACAAATATCCCATAACATTTCAACCTTTTTTCTAAATAAAAAGGAAAGTTTTTAACTCTAACATAGTAAAACTATATATAATGAGAACAATTGTCAGATATTGTCTAAATAAAGAGGGAAGGTTTTAACTGTAACATAGTAAAACTATGCAAACAATTATCAGTAAATAATTACATTTACAATATCCAAATCCATTTTTATTTGTAATTTTGGGGAAAACACTCTATTATCTATCCTATCTTGATAAGTCTGAAGTTTTATACCAGAATTATTTTCTATCATAATTGTTTTGCCAACCAAAACTCTCTTTTTAGACTTCAAAACATTTTCTTAGATAAACAACTTAAGCTTTTATGTCTCTTAAACTTTATAAATTTTACATCTCTTTTGTAAGTTCTTTTCTTAGGTGACAACAAAAACTGTAACTATAACTATCTAGTCTTCAACCACATCAAAGAAAAAAAAAAGATGTAATATTACCTGAGTAAACAGGAAATGCAGAGCAAGCAACTTCCAAAACTGTAGAAACAACAAAGACATTTATCTGTATGGACAGTCACTCAAGGTTCCTCTGCAATGTGTGGGCATCCAGATTAAGCCTACAGGCCAAGACTATCTGGCAGACTTTTCTGTGAAGCAGGAATTTTAAGGACTATCATTTATCTTGGCAAAGTTCAGCAGTTGTCTTCTTTTGTGTCCTGCTTGTCCAATTTGGACAGCGTAATGTCAGCACTCAAGGCAAGGGCAGTTTCTTGTCCAGTGGATAACTTTTCCACAATGCAAATAAATTCCATAAGGAGTTTCTTCCATGCTTATCATCCTTTTTTGAAGGAAATTAGTGCTACCAGGAGTAGACATGTCTCTCAGTCCTGAAAAAACTTGTGTTACTAAAACATCTTAAATGCCATATTCTGTAGGTCTCTGAGGTGTTTGAAGACCATCTGTATATCTAAAATATATATCAGCTTGACCTTGACACATACCTAACATGGCCACAAATTTGATTGTTATAGATGCCTAACTACTAACCTGCATTTCTTAATTATACATTACATTTTTAAATGTGATGTATAGGTACAATACCTTAAATAAGAATAGAAACATGTATACAATATAATGAAATAACTTTGAATTTGTATCAATATATACAGTATAACAAAAATAACCTTAAATTTGTATCAATATACAAAAATCCATACCAATGTAAAATATTTAAGCAGTTGATATTTTAGTTTAAAAGTAGATTCAATAATCTACCCTATTATCCTACCATTCCTATATCCCCTTTTTCTTTCCAGAATGACATCCCTGAATTTAATCCCCTTTGCTTAGTTTCCTCCCTTACCATGACCAGTAACAATTTGTGACCAACCTCCATAAGTGATGACAACCCTCATAAATGATGACAAACACCCATCATTAACCGAACACACATACATTTGGGGAATGGGGGTATCGTATTCTTGAGACTGCTTCTTTTTTTAATCTTTTTTTTATTTTATAATTTAATTTAATTTTACATATCAGCCACGGATTCCCTTGTTCTCCCCCTTCCCACCCCCGCCCCCGCCTTCCCTCCAGCCCACTCCCCATTCCTGTCTCCTCCAGGGCAAAGACTCCCCTGAGGATTGAGTTCAACCTGGGAGATTCAGTCCAGGCAGGTCCAGTCTCCTCCTCCCAGGCTGAGCCAAGTGTCCCTGTATAAGCCCCAGGTTTCAAACAGCCAACTCATGCACTGAGTACAGGACCTGGTCCCACTGCCTGGATGCCTCCCAAACAGATCAAGCTAATCAACTGTCTCACTTATTCAGAGGGACTGATCCTGTTGGGGGCTCCTCGGCTATTGGTTCATAGTTCATGTGTTTCCATTCATTTGGCTATTTGTCCCTGTCCTTTTTCCAATCTTGGTCTCAACAATTCTCGTTCATACAATGGATGGATCTAGAAAAAATCATCCTGAGTGAGGTAACCCAGACTCAGAAAGACAAACATGGTATGTACTCACTCATAGGAGGATACTAGATTTAAAACAAAGATGACCAGACTGCTACTCACAATCTAGGGAGGCTACCTAGAAAACAGGACCCCAAGAAAGACACAGGGATCGCCCAATGACAGAGAAATGGATGAGATCCATGTGAACACCATGGACGTGAGTGGGGGTAATGAAGGGCAAAAGTGGAGAGAAAGAGAGCTTAAGGGAGCTGGAGATTCCAGCTGGATCAAGAACAGAGAGGGAGAACAAGGAATAGGAGACCATGGTAAATGAAGACCACATGAGAATAGGAAGAAGCAAAGTGCAAGAGAGGCCCACAGAAATCCACAAAGATAACCCCAAAATAGACTACTGGCAATGGTCAAGAGACAACCCAAACTGACCTACTCTGGTGATAGGATGGCCAAACACCCTAATTGTCATGCTAGAAACCCTATCCAATGACTGAGAGAACCGGATGCAGAGATCCATGGCCAGGCCCCAGGTGGAGCTCCAGGAGTCCAATTGGTGAGAAAGAGGAGGATTTGTATGAGTGAGAATTGTCGAGACTGCTTCTTATTGTCTGGGGGTGATGGCATCTCTATGGTATCCTGAGAAAACTGAGATAATGGTCAAGTTGTACGAAAACAAGCTCTGATATTTGTTGTTCACTCTCTGTGTAATGGGAAAATGCAGAGTTCATCTGAAGTCCAGAGTAGTCTCTGAGGCTGGATCATCTTAACTAGCAGCTATGAAGTTGTTCTGGATGCAGAATTTTGAGGAAACTGCAACAGAGGCATTTTGAAGCTGGGTTACCTGGGCCTCTTGTCTTCACTGGTGTCTTGCCATTATTTTATTTCCTGAAAACACACAAATTTTTAAAGGTAAGATATATATCTGCACTAACACAAATATGGAGTGTTCAGTGTGCAAAAGTCAGCTAAATATGATTTTTTTTGTTCTATGTTTGAACAGGTAAAAGGCATCTGTTAACTTTATAAGTCTGTTTGGTTTGTATAACCAGATCTCTATCCATGCCATAGGAAAGGATGACATGTAATAATAAGTCATGAGGACTCTGTAGCCAACAGGATTTATTATGTCTCATTCAGTCTCAGAGCTGTTCCACATAGAGGGATCAGCATATAAGTCACCTGTCTTGTAGTTTTTCTTTTATTTCTCTATGTCTGTAGCCAAGATTTTCAGGCAAGGTCTCATGATCAAATCTGATTTTTTTTTTAATTTTGAAGAGGTCCATAGCATTTTGTTTCCTGTGTAAACAGAGGTATAACCTTTCCCCCAATGCACCATATTTTCTGACTTCCATTCTGAAGTTAAAAAATTCCTAAAATATATGAGTTAGTTTAATTTAGCATTTTCCATAGTCCAGTATCTCTCAGCAGCTATTGTTTTTGTTCATTAGTATTTAAAAAATTAAAGTCAACAACGTGACATACAGGATCCAGATACCCTGTGAATTTTCCATCTTTATGTGGCTTTTTCCTTTTTATTACTTTACTCACTCTCTCTCTCCTTTTTTGTTTTTTGAGACAGGGTTTCTCTGTGTAGTTTTGGTGCCTGTCCTGGATCTCACTCTGTAGACCAGGCTGGCCTCGAACTCACAGAGATCTGCCTGACTCTGCCTCCTGAGTGCTTGGATTAAAGGCATGCGCTATAACCACCTGGCCACTTTACTCTCTCTTTAAAGAATTTATTATTTTAAACAATTTGTTTATTTTTCTATGACTGTCTATACACATTTTTTTCTTTCTTCAGCATTTACACACATTTTAAAACATACTATATATGTTTAGAGAAATTTTTAGTCTGGACTAGACATTTTGTACATTTTCAGACTTCTCTGACTGCGTGAGCCAAACCTTAAACTGCTAAACTGTGGCTGGGTCCTCCACTGCATGGGTTTGGCCTGGCAATTGGTTCTGCCTCTTCAAGTATGTAAGAGCAGAGCATCATGCCTCTCGGCCCTAGCCTGGAGCCTGTCTATTTGCCCCAGCTGCAGTAGGCATTTCTGCCTAGTCTCACACCAAGTAGTGCACCACCAACTGTTCATAAACCCCACTCAAGTGCTCGCCAGCAATGCCTCTTTCTTTTTTCCCCACTATTCAGCTTTTTATTTTTTCCTTTTTTAATTTATTTTTTTTCATTTTACATACTAATCCCAGTTCCAACTCCCTCTGCTCCTCACCCCCACCTCCTCCACATTATACCCCCAATCCACTCCTCAGAGTAGGTAAGGCTTCCCTTGGGGAGTCAACAAACTCTGGCATAGCAAGTTGACCAAGCCCCTCCTCTTGCATCAAGACTGAGCAAGGTATACCACCATAGGAAATGGGCTACAAAAAGCCATTTCATGCACTTGGGTTAAGTCCTGCTCCCACTGCCAGGGGCTCCACAAACAGATCAAGCTACATAACAGTTACCCACATTCAGAGTGCCTAGTTTTGTCCCATGAAGGTTCCCCAGCTCTCAGTCTAGAGGCTGTGAGCTCCCACTAGCTTGGATTAGCTGTCTCTTGATTTTCCCCATCATGATCTTGACCGCCCCCCTTGCTCATATGATCCCTCACCCCTCTCTTCAACTGATTTTCAGGAGCTCAGCCCAGTTCTTGGCTGTGTATCACTGCATTTGCTTCCATCAGTTACTGGATGTAGGTTCTATGATGACAATTAGGGTATTCACTAATCTGATTATAGGGAAAAGCCAATTCAGACACCCTCTCCATTATTGCTAGGAGTCTTAGCTGGGATCATGCTTGTGGATTCCTGGGAATTTCCCTAGCACCAAGTTTCTCCCAAAACCCATAATGGCTCCTGCTATTAAGATATCTCATTCATTGCTCTTCTTCTCCAGCCCTCTGACAACTTGGCCATCTCAATCCCTCATGTTCCCATTCCCCACCCCCACCCCCTTCTAGCTCTCTTCCCAGTTTACACAGGAGATCTTAACTATTTCTGCTTGTGGGGCCCTCCATGTGTGTCCTCCCTCTTAGGGTCCTCCTTTTTACCTAGCTTTTCTGAAGTTGTGGATTGTATCCTCACTATCTTTTGCTTTGAGTCTAATATCTATTTATGAGTGACTACTTACCATGTTTGTATTTCTGAGTCTGGGTTACCTCACTCAGGATAATTTTTTTTCTGGTCCATTTATTTGCCTAAAAATCAGTATGGTGGTTTACCAAAAAATTGAGAACCAGCAATACCACTATTGGGCATATACCCAAAAGTTGCTCAATCTTACCACAAGTTGCTAAACTATGTTCATAGCAGCATTATTCACAATAGCCAGAACCTGGACAAAACCTAGATACCCCTCAACTGAAGAATGGATATAGATGCCATTCAGTTTTTTATTATACCAATCACAGCAATACATCTTCACACAGTGTACAAATATCCCACAATACAATGCAATAAAATATCAAAGCTTTCTCATCAAGGCTTCATCTCCTAAGGGCTCCATACCCTTCTGAAGCAGTGATGCTAAAAAATAATCAAGTATTTAAATGCCTGTGCCTATGGAGAATATTTTTCATTCAAACCACAATGATATTTGAATTTTTTAACCCAGGCAATTTGTGAAGAGACTCCTTCTACCTTCTTTGTCCTCTGGTCACAGTGCCATATAGTGTCTTAGATGAGACCATATGTACTTCTCCTAGATGACACATTATTCTGAGAGCTGAAGGTTATAAGCTGGAAAAAAGCTGGAGATGCTGACTTGATTGGTCAGTGCCCAGCTTTAGGAGTCTGTAGATAAAGTTTAATGAGCATAATGAGTACCTGTGAAGACTGAACATGAACCAAATGCTACTGGGGATGCTTGAAGAAACAGAAGCATTAAGAGATTTTTTCCAACAGGGACACTTCATCAAAAAATATTGTACCAACAGTATCAAAAGACACTGCTCATATGGGCCTTTTAGATATTGTCAGCACTACCCAAAGAACAAAAGAATAGTTGAGCAGTAGGAAATACCCAAAAAGTCATAGATAATAAGTGACCCTTAGAGGTGGTGTTTAATGATTAAAACTGCTACCTAGGCATACAGTCAAAAATCAGCAAAGACATGTTTTCACAGCTACCTCCAAATGTAGTTTCATAAAATTCTCTACAAGTTATAAGCTAAGTTTATGAAAGAGATGGGTGAGTCTGAAGTGAAATAATTGCAGGGTTTTTGAGAATTCCTACAGATATTATTAAATTTACTTCATAATTCAGAGTAATCTAATGCTATCCTAAATGTTTCACAGTTACTTGATGTGATTTATCAAACAACTGCTTGTCATAATGGTAGTTGAGTGATAGGGCTGAATCTCTGGAAGAGAAGGCTATATCCCCACATTTTTTAGGAAAAGCAATTTACCATACAGCCCCACCTGATCACAAATTCATGGCAAACCTGCTGCTTTGACCTCCCATTTGCTAGATTAGATGCATGCATGGTTACACATGGCTCTACCACATTTTGTTTTATCAAAACTACAAAGAAACAAAGAAACAAAAAAGAAACCATCCAACCAACAAAACAAACAAAAATAAAACAGAAACCAAGAATTCTAATAGCTCGATGCCAATCACCATCAGTCAGACTAATGCAACCTGAGCCAAAGCTGTTGGGATCCTAGAAAGCCAATCTTAACTCACAATGGATTCAGCTGAGAAAAGTACACATGGCTCTAGATAGGTGGGAAGACCAGAGTGAAGAAAAAGTGAGTCCATGTATTCATTTTCACTGAATTCTGGAAGGTCTTTAATTTCTTTCTTTCTTTCTGTCTTCATCTATTTTTCATTCAGTAGAGAACTGTTCACTTTAGATGTGTTTGTAAACTTTCCAATATTTCTGTTGTGACATCCAGCTTTAATATGTAGTGGTCTGATAGGATGTAAGGAGTTACTTCTATTTTCTGGTGTCTGTTGAGAGTTGCTTGGTGTCCAAGTATGTGGTAAATTTTGGAGAATGTTCCACATGGTGTAGAGAAGAAGGTATATTATTTTGTTTGGGTAAAACGTTCTGTAAATATCTGTAAAGTTCATTTGGTTCAGAATATCTGTTAGCTCCAGTATTTCTCTGTGTAGTTTTTGTCTAGATGACCTATAAATTGATGAGAGTAGGTACAGAAGTCTCTCACTATCAGAGTATGAGGGTCAATATGTGATTAAAGTTGTAGTAATGCTTATTTGACAAACTTGGGTGCTGTTGTGTTTGAGGCATAGATGTTAAGAATTGAAATGTCTGTTTCTGAGCTGACAGACCAGCGACCATGAGCCCTCACCAGCTTGGGTTAGGTGTGTCTGTGGTTTTCCCCATCATGATCTTGACCTCACTTATTCCTATGACCTCCTCAATCTCTTCAACTGAAGTCTAGGAGCTCAGCCCAGAGCTTGGTTGTAGATCACTGCATCTGCTTCCATCAGTTACTGGATGTAGATTCTGTGATGACAATTAGGGTAGTCACTGATCTGATTATGGGGTAAGGTAAGTTCCGGCATCCTCTCCATTATTGCTAGGAATCTTAGTTGGTGTCATCTTTTTGGATTCCTGGAAATTTCCCTAGCACCAGGTTTCTCCCTAACACCCTAATGTTTCCCTCTACCAAGGTATCTCTTTCATTGCTCTTCCTCGAATGTGGGTGACAGTTACATGGCTAGATCTCTTTGGGGAACCCTGGCAGTGGGGCCAGGACTTAACCCAGGTGCATGAAATGGCTTTTTGGAACATAATACCTAGGATGGGGTACCTTGCTCAGCCTTGGGGTTGATCACATGGGGGCAGGGCTTCATCCCGCCTCAACTTAGTATACCAGACTTTATTGACTCCCCAAGGGAGGCCTCACCCTCTCTGAGGAGTGGATAGGGGGTGAGATTGGGATAGTTGGCAGTGTGGGAGAAGGGGAAGGACCAGGAACTGGGATTGGTATGTAAAATGAAAAATAAACTTTTTTTTTAAATAAATTAAAAAAAGAATTGAAATGACATTTTGGTAGATTTTTTCCTTTGATGAGTATGGTGAACTTCTAATCTCTTTTGATTAGTTTTGGTTAAGGTTTATTTTATAAGATATTAAACAGCTACTCCAGTTTGATTCCATGGTTCATTTTCTTGAAATATATTCTCCAACTCTTTACCATGAGGTAATATCTATCACTGATGTTGAGACATGTTTCTTAGATGCAACACAAGATGAATTCTGTTCTCATAACCACTCTGTTATTCTATGTCTTTTTATTGATGAATTGAGACAATTGATATTGTGACAGATATCAGTGACCAATGATGAATAATTCTTGTTATTTTGTTCTTTGTGGTAGTAGTGATGGTGGTGTGTATATAAATGTGTGTTTGTGTATGTGTGTATGTGTGTGTGTGTGTGTGTGTGTGTTTGTCTTTCTGAGTGTTTCCCTTCTTTTGATTTTGCTGATACAAGATTATTTATTTACTGTGTTTTCATGGGTATAGTTAACTTCCTCAGGTTGGAATTTTCCTTTTAGCACCTTTGTAGTGCTGAATTTGTAGAGATAATATTTTAATTTGACTTTATCATGGAATATCTTATTTTCTCCATCTACAGTGATTGAAAGTTTTTCTGGTTATGGAAACCTAGGCTGGCATCTGTGGTCTTTTAGACTCTGCAGCATATCTGTCCAGGCCCTTCTAGGTTTTAGAGTCACCACTGAGAAGTCAGATATAATTCTAACAGCTCTGTCTTTATGTGTTATTTGGTCTTTTTCTCTTGCAGCTTTTAATACTCTTTCTTTGTTCTGTATGTTTAGTGTTTTGATTATTATGTGGTAAGGGTCTATGCATTCTGGTTCAATCTATTTGGTGTCTGGATGTTTATTGGACCTTTATAGGCATTGTCTTCTTTAGGTTAAAAAAAATTTCTTCTATGATTTTCTTGAAACTATTTTCTAGGCCTTGGAGCTAGAATTCTCTTTCCTCTATTCCTACTATTCTTAGGTTTGGTGTGATTTCTTGAATGCTCTGTGTCAGGATTTTTTTTCTTTGACCAATGTATTCATTTCTTCTAGTTTATCTTCAATGCCTGAGATTCTTTCTTCCAGCTCTTACATTGTTGGTGAGGCTTGGTTCTGTAGTTCCTGTTCAAATTCCTAAATTTTTATTTCTAGAATTCATATTATACACACACACACACACACACACACACACACACACACACACACACCACACACACAAACATAGCTTCTATTTCAATTTTCAGGTTTCGAAAGGTTTTATTGCTTTCCTTAAATCAATTATTTGTATTTTCTTGGATTTCTTTAAGGTATTTATTTATATCCTCTAATTTGTATTTGTGTTTTCCTAGATTTTTTTAAGGGCTTTTGATATGGGATGCATTTCTGTATTCTGTGAATATGTGTTGCTCCCATTGGTTAATAAATAAAGCTGCTTTGGCTAATGACATGGGAGGATAGAGCTAGGCACAAAATCCAAGCAGAGATACAGGGAGAAGAAGGGTGGAGTCAGAGGCAGATGCCATCCAGCCACTCAAAGAGCAACATGCCAGCAGACCGGAATGTCACAACCATGTGGCAATGCTTAGATTAATAGAAATGAGTTAATTTAAATGTAAGAGCTAACTAGGAATAGCCTGAGCCATTAGTCAAAGATTTATAATTAGTATTAAGCTTCTAAATGGTTATTCAGGAAATGGTCACCAGGAGAGAAACTTCCAATTACAGTCTTTATTTACAACTAGCCATCTCTTGTCTTCAGGTGAAGCTTCCAGTGGAGAGTCTGGGTTGCATTCAATTGAATTGTTGCTGAAAAGGGGCCCATGGACATCCTTATACAACTCAGGCTGCTGTTAAGACAATACGTTGTTCTCTGAAAACTGACTGTGGGGCCCCATTGGCAAGGATAACTCCCACTCAACTCATCTAACATGTAGATATCAAGCTGGTGCCTACATGGAGTGTTCAGTCCTTAATTCTATTCTCTTTGGTGTGGGAAGGTATTCTGTAAGCTACCCAAAGAGAAACATGGACACCAAACCAGTCACAAAACGTTTCATTTACAATCTGTCTCGCCTGCAATATATGCTAATATCATGGTGGCACAGAACTGAAATAACCAACCAATATCTGATTTGACTTAAGGCTGACTCCATTAGAAGGAATCCATACCCAACCCCACTTGAGTGATAAAAACCAGAGACCTAGCGTAAAACCAAACATCATTGGTCTAAAAAAAAAATTGTATCAAAATAATGGCTCCTAATGATATTCCACTATACTCATAGATCAGTGCCTTACTCAGTCATCATCAGAGCGGTTTCCTCCTGCAGAAGATGGGAGTGCATGCAGAAACCCACAGCCAGACATTACAGTAAAGAGTATAAATGGGAGGTCCCATCAGATCCTCCCCTCAGAGCTCAGAGAATGCTTCAGAAGAGGAGGCAAAAGATTATTAGAGGAGGCAAAAAGATTGTAAGAGCCAGAGAGGAAGGAGGACACCAGGAGAATAGGGACCTCTGAATCAACTAAGCAAGGAGCATATAAATACACAGAGACTAAAGCAGCAAGAACAGAAGCGACATGGATCTATAACAAGTCCTCTGTCTATACATTATAGCTATTAAGTTTGTATTTTATGGGGCTCCTGATGGGAAAAATGAGTGGGTCTCTGACTATTGTGCCTGCTTGTGGGTTTCTTTTCCCCTGTTGTGTTGCTATGTTCAACAATAATATGATATGATTCATCTTATTATATTGCATTTTGTCATCTTTGGTTGTTATCTTTTAGAACCCTGTACTTTTCTTTTTTTTTTTTTTTGTTTTGTTTTGTTTTGTTTTTTTTTTTGTTTTTGTTTTTCGAGACAGGGTTTCTCTGTGTAGCTTTGCGCCTTTCCTGGAACTCACTTGGTAGCCCAGGCTGGCCTCGAACTCACAGAGATCCACCTGGCTCTGCCTCCCGAGTGCTGGGATTAAAGGCGTGCGCCACCACCGCCCGGCTTAGAACCCTGTACTTTTCTAAGGAGAGACAGAAAGACAGTGGACACGGAAGGTAGAGGAAGTGGGGGGCTAGGAGGAGTGAAGGGAGCACAAACTATGACTATAATGTGTTGTATGAAAAAGGAGTCTATTTCCAATAAAAGGAAAATAACAAAAATTTAAGAAAGACTGAGACAAGAGTGAATGGTAATGAATATCTTCTCAGCATTCATGAGATTGAGGCATAAGGATCTCTGTGACTCTGAGGCCAATCTGGGTAATATATTCCAGGTCAGTTTTGAGAAGAGGGAGGGAGGGGGAATGGAAGAGGATAAAGAAAAGAAGGAAGGGTGGAAAGGAAGTTCTGTAACATTTAAGTGATCCAGAAACTTTCCATATGTGCAGGATCTCAGATCATGCTGTCTTTAGTTCACTCTTCCTTGCCTCAGAATGCCATTTCATCCCAGAGACTCAGAAAAATCCACGGTTTTTTGTGTCTCTGGCAATTGCATTGGTCATAGATCCTGGTGGAGATGTTCTTTCTCATGTCTCCACCAGCCCAGAGAAGGATTATTGTCAGGCAGGAACTGTGTGCATTTTAACACTGCAACCCTGCCAAGACCTGCCTGGCTTTGAGATGAAGAAGCCATCATATTTACTGTGTATCTCTCTCTTTTTCAAGGAAATCTGAGTCTGTTATGCTTTACCTTGTCATTTTTGAGCCTTTACACCTTTTACTTTGGATTTGCATCTCATCCATTCTTCATCTTGATGGTGAGATCTTTCTTTTATTTACTGTTTCAACTATGAATGTAAGGGACAAGTTACACACACGGCCTCTATAAGGCCACATAAAAGCACAGCAAGCTACAAATATGGATCTATAACTTAATCAATATCTAATTAAAGGTGTTCCCTTATAGTTGTGATTCATTTATATGAGATTCTTCACCCATCAAATTATTTACTATCACTTTTTTTCTTTGCAGGGCTGTATCATGGGTAATTAGCCAGAAGTACAGAGCAGGGTGGGGACTGTGATCATGTAACATGTAACACGGCATAGATAAACTCACTACTCGTGTAGGCCACCACATTTGCATTCTTATTATTCCATCTTTATTCTACAATGTCCCTGCCTTTGCACTCTATGAACATACTAAGATTTCTCAGTTATAAAGTACAGTTGTTGCCAAATATTGAATCAACTTCAATATACTGTTATAAGCTTATGGGTGATAGAAATACATTAGTTGACTTAAAAGTGCAAGTATAACAGTCACAAATGTAATGATATTGATTATGTTAAATGCCACAAACTCAGCAAATGCAGATTGCAATAAAATTTGCTATTTCCTCATCCTCCAAACTCTCAGTCTTCAAAGAACAAGGTCAAATATCAGCACATCCACATTGTATTTTCTGTTTGCTTTGTATGGGAAATTGTTTTGTACTCTAAAATTTCCCATTGCCTTGTGTGTTCACTTCTCACATGGTATTTCCATGTAATAAGTATTTAGAGGTGTTGGCTTCTTTAAAACAATTTAATATAAAGGGTGTTTTAACATTTTTTCATATCTAAGCATATCCATTGATGCAATAGGCACTCGGTAGATATTCTCTGCATGCTTATATAGAGTTAAAACTATAGATGAATGTCTGTCAACTAAATATACAAGTAAAACAAAACAAACCTACAAATATTTTCTCTTTATAACACCACCAAGTTTTTCTATAGATTTTACTCTGAATGCTATAAAGATTTCACCACACAAATATCTTTTAAAAATGGTTAATATTGGGGCTTGGGGTATAGCTTACGGGGCACAATGTTTGCCTAGTGCTACTAAAGTTCTGGGTTTGTAACCCAGTACCACGTAAACTGTGAGTGCCAGCACAGGCCTGTGGTGCTAGCCTGAAGGATGTGGAGACAGATGGATCAGAAGTTTAAGGTCATTTTCTGCTCCACAGTGAGGTCTAGTCCAAATTGAGCGACATGAGCTTCTCTCTCAAAAGTGAATAAATGAGAAAAGAAAAGAAAGTTTAATTTTTATTATGCTGTCAGGACACAGGGAAGCAGAAATCAGCCTAGGAGCACCTCTCATCAGACTTTGCTCCATTAGAAGTGTTTAGTTTTCTTCCTGGTAACTTCACCCTACCAATTCCCAAGGGAGCTGTGGTTGCTTGGAAAGCACTAGATGCTTTACAGAATCCTCAGAAAGGCACTGACCATGGAGACTAGAGGTTTACATGTTGAGTGAAAACATACTGAGATTTCTTCCGGATGACTCTTTGTTCTTTAGTTCCACATGTTGTCCAGGCCAACACTAGAGGTTTAAAATTTCATATCCATTTCAGTAGTTTCCTTGCATTTCTCATTTAATATTTTTTTAGTAGTGCCTCCTCCTTATCGTTGTTATTACACTTTCTACTATCTTGTCTCTTTAGCCTTAAATCCTCCTGGTGGGAACAGTTAACATTTTTGTTTTCAATGAACAAAGTGAGAAAATCATGAAACAAAGACTTGAAGTGAAACGTAAAGACACTTTCCCTGAGAAGATTTAGGTCGTGGAGTTTGCAATGCAAACCTCTTCTTCACAGTTCTGATCTACATCAGACCTCTAGCTTTTGTCCTGTATGTCCTCCTCGGTCTGATGTTTTCACCATCTCTGTTAAGCTTCTTTCAATAATTATCTGCATGAAGATCTTAAGAATCAGAAGCATTTTCTGTCTTTCTCATATATCAGTACAGTTGCACCCTGCATCTCAGCTCTCCTACTCTCTCAGGAACCTGGTACCTGCAGCACTAAGCATCTCAGCTCTTCTATAGTCCTGGCTAGCTGATGATGGGCATTTGACGCTGTCACATTTGTGTAACAACTTATGAGATACATTGTGCTAATTTATCCTGCATTCACACACTTAGAGATTGGGCTCCAAGAATATGGCTTTGGTTAGGAGCTACTTCTTTTTACCTCTAAAGTCTGCCAGACTCTTTAGTCCACGGACCTGTTTACTACACAGAAAAGAATGGGTACAATCTGGGGAACTCCAGACCAGTAGATTAACACAAGCAACATCTTTATATGTGTAGCAGGATAAACTAACTTGTTCATTTATTTTGTTTATTTATATATATAAATGTAGGATCCTCTGTAGTTCACTTTGGCCTCAAAGTCATTACATACCTGAGACAGGCATTGGAAACTTCACTGTACCTCCTCCTCCTGAATGCTAGGATTATAGAAATGAAAGCCACGCCCAGAAGAAACATCCTTAAATAAAGTATTCAGTAGTCTCAAACTTGTTCTTCGCTGCTTATTCAGTTCTCTGAGCCTTTCTAGGTAGAATAGGCACTCCTTGAATCTCTGATTTAGTATCATTATAATGAACACATTTTTCCTTTCCCTTTTCCCTAGAAATTAAAGTCAGGGCTTAGCACATGCTGGCTGACTAAGCTAAGTTTCTATTGTTGTTGTGAACACCATAAGCACAAACAACTTGGGGAGGAAAAGGATTATATCTTACTCTTACAGCAAACAGTCTATCACTGGGGCAGCAACTAGAGTAGAACCACAGAGGAATGCTGCTTGCTGGCTTGCTCAACTACCTTTCTTGTACATTCCAGAACTACTTGCCCAGGGATGGTGCTGTCCTCTCACATGAATCAGCAATCAAGAAAATCCATCCACAAACTTCCTTACAGGGAAATCTGATGGCAGCATTTTCTCAGTTTATGTTGCTTCTTCACACACACACACACACACACACACACACACACACACACGAGAGAGAGAGAGAGAGAGAGAGAGAGAGAGAGAGAGAGAGAGAGAGAGAGAGAGAGAGGTGGGTGGAAGACTAACCTGAACACTAGAACACCCTCTGCTACTGAGTTACATCCTCATTCTTACACTTTTTGATTTCTGTCTAGGTAGGCCTGTCTAGGTTTCTGTTTCTTCCTTCTATTTACATTTATTAACTCATGGACTTTGCAAGCTAGAAAGAAGCAGAGAGCTTATGGATCCATCTCTTCCTTTCAGGAATGAAGAGCACAGAATCAACATGTTTTTACTTTTTATTCTTACTTTCTAATCCACCTCTTATTCAGATAGCCAAACCAGAATTAACTGGTGGATGCAGATCTTCCTCTGGTATAATTACTTGATGTCATGATCATATGATATATGGTTACCTTAAGAAGTTGTCTTTCATGATTCCATATATCATAGTATCGTGAATATTTTAATAACTTTCTGCTTCCCATCCTTCTAAAATTTACAGGTTATTGCAAATATTAATGGAAAAGAATTCCAAACTCAGGTACAAACTTGGTTGTTGGAAAAGTGATCTACATATTCATGCCAGCTTTGAAAGCCTGGCATGACTCCAGAACCCAGTAAAGAGACAGAGAAGACCTTTACTCCAGCTGCTCCTTTTAGCCAGCTGGGATCTCATACATTAGAGATGTTTTCCCAAGTTTTGCCTTGTTAAAATAATTCATAATGATGTCAAGGTCAGCACAAGCTGAAGCCATTTGTTCTGTAGATGCCAGACATGCAAGCTACACCTCCTAGGACACTATTACCAGCCATCAACCAAATAGCCAGTAAGGATGCAAATTTTAATTCTCTCTATAAATCTTCAGCTTACATCTGTCATGGCAACTTTTGCCCACTCCACACAATGCTCTCTGACTCAGTCCTTGTGCAAACTTCGACAAAAAATATCTACTGCATAATTTACAGAGCTTCTCAGAGTGAAGATCTACCCAGAAATCTCTGTAAATGGAAAATAAATGTTCTTGTCATTATCAAGCTACGGTGTGTCAACCTAAAACTTAAAGATCTCCTCTCCCCCCTCCACCCCTTCTATATCATCTCCTCTCTTCTCTCTCTTTTTACTCTCTCTTATTCTCCTTCTCCTTTTCTTTCTCTTGTTTTCCGTCTACATTTTTTTCTTTTTTTAATTGAAAAATAATACTGATGCACATTCATGATGAGAACTGCAATGTTTTAAATCATATATATGCTTTGGAGTGGCTAAATGAAGTTAGCATGTACAGTTTACTTCACGGAATCATCACTTACTTGGTGTGAAAGGACCTAAATCTACGTTCATCTCAGTTTTATAGTATACAGTGTGTGATGACTGAAGCCATGATTTTGACCAATTAATGACTATTCCTCCTGTCTACCCGAAAATCTTCATTTTTGACCCAAATCTCCCTATATGTTCCCTGACTCTATTCTAAAGTTACTATTATACTCTCAATTTCTATTTGTTAGTATTTTTTCATTCTATGTATAATTGAGACCATGAAGTGATTGTCTTTCCATTATCAGCCTCTTTCATGCCACTCATTTTCCTCCTTGCTTGTATGCACTTCGGCAATGTCATGCTTTTCTCCGTGCATTCTACTATGTATATGGTGCATCATTTTTCCTAGTTCGTTCATACACTGATAGATACATATATTGATATCACTCCTGGAGTAATGTTATATTCATTATCTGAGTGTAAACCTTGCTTTGAGGTACTGATTCTTTTGTTTGGATATAGTCCTAGTAGTCAGATTGCTGAACTACATTATCATCCTATTTTGATGTTTTTGAGAAATCTCCAATCTGTTTCCTGGAGGGGGATATACTAAAATTTAATTTCTCACCAACAATATGCAAGTCTTTTCAAAAGGCAGTTCTGGGGAAAGTTGGAACATCTGTACTGAAGAATGGAATTAGAGATTTTATCACATTATGTACTAAATCAACTCAAAATTGATAAAAAGCTTAATCAAAAGCCTTAGAAACTGTAAAGCTATCAGAAGAAACTATAAGGAGAATGATCTATGTCATTCATCTGCAAAGTGGATTTTGGGATATGATCAAAAGAATCCAAGTACTAAAATCAGAAACCAGGGATCATAATGAACTAAAAGAAATTCTGTAAAGCAAAAATAAAATAAAATAAAAGGTGTATATATAATATAAGGATTAGAGTGAATATTTGTAATTGACTCATAATATAAAGGGATTAATACCCAAAAATAAATAAATATTAAATAACTTATAAATACAAAAATTAAAATGTACACAGTACAACTCAAATAAACTTATGAAGCATGTGATGACCAACAGGTGTATGACTGAACACTCCACATCAGTATGAATCATCAGGGAAATCCTAACTAAAACCACAACAATGTTTCAGTTCCCACCTACTAGAGTGAAGAGCGACAATTAAAACAAAAATCGTAATAGATAACCCGTAATGGCAAAAGTTGGAAAATTGCAGATGAGATGTTATGCATGAGAGAAGAATAAAAAAATGAAACACAGGAACAGTTGTGTAATGTTCAAATGTTCTTAATGATGTTAAAATTTGAAACAAACCACATGCCAATAATTTGAGACAGTGCTGAATTGAGACAGAACATCATTATGTATGTTCATTTTACATCTGTATGAATTGGATATAAGGAACTCTATTTGACAAACTGCATAAACTCAATCCTGGATCTAGACTCGTTTTCTCAAGGACTTCACAAACAATAAGATCCCAAATAAAATGTAGCCAATAAGATATTGCATTCTTTATATGTGAGTGAAAACCTGTGATTACCTTCAGGTGATAATACTTGTCTGTGTATATACTGTGGAGACCTCTCTATACAGCCATATCTTATATGAATCTATATATATGACAGTTTTTTTTTCTGTGTGTTTCCAAGAACAATACAAATATCAGAAAGTGAATAGCGAGAGAAACAGGCCAGAATCCATTCCCTGTTCAAATTTAGGCAGAGAAATTACAGCCATAATTATGAGTCCATGGAAAAATTACTTTGAAAGTAGATCTTTTATGATCAGGGGAAAGCAAACAGCAAAGCTTAATATTATGGTAGGGTTCTAGTAGGCTATGCTGCTGTTTCTGTCCCTGCAGGAGCTTATGCATCACTCAGGGATGGAGGAAGAAACATGGACTAGGCAGCAGCAGTCTACCTATGGCTATCTCAGCTATGGGTATAAAGATCATACATATTCCTCAGAGGCAAGGTCAGTAATGTTAGAAGTGCAGCTGTGAGAAGAGTCATCTCTGGAAGCACCCAGGAATGAACAAGGTACTTTCTATTGTGATGGTTTATGTGTCTTTACCCTTGCTTATATTCCAGATGGAGTAAGAGGTCTTCTTAAACTGTTCCCAATCACCCCACCTCTCACTGTCCCTTCATGGACAGTGTGTAGGTTAATGTCACTAGGTGGCATTTGACCATTCTAAGAAGTGAATCATCTATTCTTCCTTACCCGTGAGACTTCATCCCCAAAACATCTTCTGTGTATTTATTTATAATTGTATGTTCAAATAGGCAAATAAATCACAGTGACCAATTCATACTGCATAGATGAAAACAAATTCTTTACTTCCTCCTCTTTACTTCCTCAGTTATCTTCCCTTACCAGTTTTATTCTTAATCTTATAGACGTCTGTGAATATCCTAGGCTTGGGAGCCTTTTGTGAGAATTCTTGTCATGGGCTGCCACTTTAAGGTAGAGTGTGGACACATACACAGTGTTCATCAGACATGCATTGGTTATGTGAAAGGCAGATCATGCAGTGCTTGTCATAGTCCAGAAATTCTCAGGGGGTCAGAAAGGCTGCAGAAGGCCCCTCGCTGGGGCCAAGGCTCTAGCCCTACACACCTGTTCACAGTTACTTTAGTGGATAGAAAGAGTTAGTTCTGCCTGGGAATTTAAAATAAATGGTTCTGTGGAGAATATCAGGTCCTGGAAAGGAAGTAGGGCTCTGGCATTTTGCTGTGAGCAAAGACAAATGCTCTGTAGTATATTAAAAGCACTTTTGCAATCAAAAGATTTGGCAATTCACCCAGAATTTTTAACTTTCCCACCATGGCAGAAATCTCATTATGTATAACCTTTTAAATGAGACCAGAGAAATGCTTTCAACCCGAGTCTCATTGAACACAACCTCTACCTGGAAGGGCAATCCAAATGGTGACAAAGCGTGTATTATTTTCACATTAGCCTGTCGTGCCAAGTGCCCCCTTTCAGTATCCTTTTTATTCTCTCGCCTCCTCTGCCTTCCTTTCCCATTCTCTTTCTTTCATTCCTGCATTATACACATTCCAGTGTTCTTTATTTTACAAATATTTATTTATTACACAGAACATGGATTTCATTAAGACATTTTATAGATATGTATAAGGTATTTGGATCATATACACCCTCATCACACTCTTTTAAACCTTCCCACACTTGCTGATTCCCACTTTTATTTTCATCTCTTTTTTTTTCTGATGGACTAATCAATGTAAATATGATTGTTTATAGGAGGATGGGTCATGACCTCTTCACAGAAAAATGGCATGAAGCTTACTAATGGCTGTACTGCTGAACAAAAAGTGTTTCTCCTTCTCCTAGAAGCATTACCTGTTTATGGTTGCTTGGGGAGGAATATAGTCTTCATCCAACCCAAGACAAAAAGTTTCTAAAAGTTGTTAACACACTAGTTGGGCAAGAACTGTTACAATCTTAGGCCTTGTACAGAGGCATCATTGGATCTGCACACAGTGAATTGCATTAATGAAGCATTGCCTCTTGACACTATAGAATAAACAGACTTAAAACCATGTATGACCAATCCCAACATTTTCTATGACAAGGGATGTTGATGTTATCTCTGAATCTAACCAGTCTATGTTTCTCCTCTAGATTATCCCCTATTTTCAGACAATGCTATTTATGTCTTCTTTCTTAGAGTCTCGATTATGTTCCCTATCTCTGTATCCTTCCACTGTGATCTTTGACAATTATCCCCTGCATAGGTGCATGATTCTCTAAGACATATTAAATATGGAACCCCTTTGGGAAAAAGTCTGTCATCTGTCAGTTCTATTCTGTTACAAACGGATCAAAAATGACTGAAGCTTTTCCTTTTGGCCTCCACAGAATTTCAATTCCACCCCTCCCACAAAAGTCATCAGCTGCCAAAAGCATAAGAGATGGGACCACTAAAAAGATATACCAGAAGGTCTTCCAAACTTGCACATACAGGTAACAATAACTGAAAAAAAAGTTCATGGAGCTGTTGGGGGTGGGAGAGACAGGAAAGGAATCAAAAAGTAAGGAATAGGGGATGCATTTAATCATAACACATTATATGTATATGTAGAGGAATCTTAAAAGGTCTTATTAATAAAAAACCCAGACCCATATATTGAGGATAAAACCTGAGAGATCAGAGGAATAGGAAAAGCCAGAGCTAACCTTACCTCATCAACTCTGCAGCTTCCAAAAAGGAGACCTACTTTCTGTATACTAACACCCATATGCCTTTCTGTTCTGTTAACTCATTTCCTCTCTCCACCCAGCTACATCACTTCCTCTTCCTGCCCAGCTCTGTCACTTCCTGTCTGTCTGTACAGACCTCCAGACCTTTATGGTTAACTAGTGTTGGAAATTAAGGCATGTGCTACCATGTCTGGCTCTGTTCCCAGTGTGGCCTTGAACTCACAGAGATCTAGACAGATCCCTGCCTTCCGAGTCATAGGATTAAAGACATGTGCTACCATTGCCTGACTTCTATGTGTAATATAGTGGCTGGCTTTTTCCTCTGATCCTCAGATAAACTTCATTGGGGGACACAGATAAAATATCACCACACACATGTGTAAGAGTCTCAAGCAAACAAAAAAAAAATCCCAAAAATTATAATAAAGAGTTTCAATTGTATTAAACCTAAGGTCTTCTACATGTAAGATCTTATATAAACCTACACCTCTAAGGCTTTTTATGACTCCATTTCTGTACATTGAGGATGGAAATCATTTCATCTCATCTCCTTCTAATTCTTTATTCTATATTCATTTTTGAAGTAGAAACAAATTGTATCATTACAATAACCATCATGATAAAAGTGGGTTATGTCTAAGCTAGAATTATTGTCAGACCATAAAATGGTAAAAGGAATATAAGGTGAAAATGGAGGTTCAAGTGCTGGCATGGTGTTGACAGATTTTTATATTGACCCTGGGGAAGACCCAAACCAGTCATTTTAACGTTGAAATACAGTTTCAGATTATAGAGTAGTCTTTAAGTAAAATGTATTTAAATTTGTGTAGTTTCTTGATTACATTCCTATTGCCATGATGAAGCACCGTGACCAAAGCCAACGTATAAAGAGAGCATTTATTTGGGGGCTCATTGTTCCATAAGGTTAGAGTACACAGCCATCATGGAGGGGACCAGAGCAGCATTCAGGATGGCAGGCACAGCATGGACAATGGTTGAGAGCTTACCCTTAATCTACATGATGAGTCATAGAGAGCTAACTGTGAATGCCATGGGCTTTTGAAACCTCAAAGCTCAGCCCTTAGTGACACACTTCCTTTAATAAAGCCACAGTTCTTAAACTGTCCTAAATAGTCTCACCAATTGAATAACAAATATTTAAACCTAAGAGCCTATGGTGGCTGTTCTCATTCAAACCAGCACATTCCACTCCCTGGTCCCCACAGCCACACCACAATGCAAGATGTACTTATTCCAGCTTCAAAAGTCCCCATGGTGTTTCACAGTCTCAATACTTCAAAGTATTTTGTGAGACTCAAAACAATCGTTTTGAGTTACAATCAAAAGCAAAAACAAATTACATATTTATAATGTACAATGGCATCGAATATACTTTACCATTCCAAAAGGGAGGGAAGAAGCCATAGTGATAAGAGTGAACCGAAGTAAGTCTCCTAAACCTTCCCCAACAGTTCTATCAAATGTGTAGCAAGTATTCAGTATCTGAGCCTTTAGAGCTCATTCTCATTCAAATCGTCATGCATGTAATGTTTTGTTCCAATCCTTTTGAACTTTATCATGGATGGGTGAATTTTCTAGCTGTGTCTAGCAAGAATAGTCAAACCATACCTTGAAGACCACTTATCTGCTTGGTTAGTTTGTGCTGATAAATCTGTGAAGATTCAAACTGCTTCCCACACAGAAACAAAAGAATGCTCTCTTTCGTTTTAAGGCATCTATTTGTGGAGGTAAAATAAGAGCTTCTCCCACCTTAAATATAAAGGCAGTTTGTACTGTTTATTAAGAGGACTTGAATCCCTAAGTAAGGAAAGAGAGCAAGAGCTAGAGACAGAAACAGTATGAGAGAGAGAGTCATGCTTCATTAATTCTTCCTAGTCACCAATCTTTCTCAGTATTTTTATGTCATATCACATGACTGTATCAGCTGCAAACTCTAAAATGTTTGTTATTTTGAACAGTAATAGTGGTCACAGATAGTTATAGAATGAACTACATATCCTAAAGAACACTAATCTATTGTTACATGTCTTTCCTTCTTAGATTAGAAAGTCTAATTGAAGGAATGGGAAACAAAAATAACAGAAAACAAAATTTAACAATACGTATATCAAATCTCACACAATTGAGAAGAGTAAGGAGACAAAGATATTTCTTCATGTCTAACATGAAGGACTTTGCTGTCATTGCAAATGAAGCAAGTAGACAAACTATGGTGAGATAATTTCTCTATGTTGTGGGAGACAAATAGGGTGACTCAGAAAACAGCATCATTTATAAAACAATGGACGTTTCTAACCCATTATCATGGAGCTATCCTTAATGGAATTGTCACAGACTGTCTCTGCTTTGGAACTCAAAACATGGCCACTTTATATTATCCTGTGGCTACAGTTCCATCAAAGAAGAATAGAATATCCTCTATTGCTCTGAATTTCATCATACATTGCTCAGGTAGGGACTTACCCTAAACCTAGAAGGCACTGTAAGCCTTTCATTCCAGAGCTCAGAAATTCAGTAAAATCAACTAACTGCTTGGTATGTTCAGAATCTATCCTTTTATATCTGTGTTCTTTGTTTGGCTTTTGTGCTTTTTGCTATGTAATTGTTATTAGATGGTACTCACAAAAGTCCTGTGAGAGAGAGATGATTATGATCAAATTTGAGACAAAGAAGTCAAGGCTGAAAATAGACATGATTACCTGATACAGAAAATATCTGTTAGAGTGTATATTTAGATCATCTGGAAAAAGAATTGGAAAAATCCATACACCTCCTTTTGTAGGCCAAGCCTCCTGTATGGCTCTATTCCATGCTACACAATATCCCAGGGCAGGCAAGATTCATTTTATATCTGTAATGACAGTCATAACCTTTATTTCTGAAGTGATTGGATGTATAGAGAGTTCTGGGGATATACTTTTGCTTATTTGCTATTTTCTTAGATAGTTATTTAAATAAATATGTACACGAAAGACAAGTATTACCTGGACTGGTTGATTGTAGAATTATTTATTCTCTCAGTCACATACAATTCTCATTGTATGTTATTCATTGGATAGTAAATAATATGAAAGTATAGAGAGCCAGTGATGAAATAGAAGAGAAAGTTTCCATCCTCAGTGAATCAACCCATAGGGAGGAGTGACCATCCTCATGCACATAGGAGAAAGAGTGGAAATACCATAGTACTGATTGGGAAAACTTCTCAATCCATACAGGTTGTGGGATGGAGTGTTTCTTCAGAGAGGGTTTGGATAAAAAGCACCAGCCTCATGGAATATGTGGGGCAGAAGACATGAATGTCAGGAAGCACTTTCTTACAGACCTAGTTGATGAATAATTGTGCTTTGTGGGTCATATGATATCTTTCAAGACTACTCAAGTAGGACTACTACATGATGTGGAAGAGGAAAAGTGTGGCTGGATTCTGTGGGCATGACATTCATGTTGGAATCTAAAATTAAAAATAAAGTAAAAGGAGCTAGGAATGAAACCCCAGAAAAAAATAGCTTGAAAGAAGTATACACATGGTATGTATGCCCAGGTGCAGAAATTATTTTTTGCCTTCAAATGGACATGAAGATTACAATATTTCTTCAGTAATTTCCAAAGATAGAGAAAAATTGCTTTTTCTTTTTCATAGTTTTCTTTCTCATAGAAGAGTATGAGCAGAAGGCATATGAAGTCGCAGAACGGCAGAGATCCTTCACTTTGAGAGCAAATATGTGCATGTGTATATAAATCGACTCCCTTTTATATACACAGATATATGTATGGAATGACTGACGCAGAAAAATACAACTTTACGCTGTTCAGCACATTTATAGATTCTCTTTCTAACCTAGAAGCCCTGAAATTTGTGTATGCCTTCAAGATTGTAACAGAGACAGGGTCACATGATTGGGTGAAGGAGTTGTTTCTAATACTTTTGGGATTCTAATAGGAATTAATGTCTACTTTGATGAAATAGAAAAGGACAGATGTTTTAGTTACTTTATATTAGGCTGATCTATTAGAACTGTGCAAGTACTATACTCAAATATTCTGTGATTTTAAACTGGAAACACATAGTTTTTGGCTCAAGAGATCTTAGATGTATGGAGCTACATGAAAATCAAATAAAGTATTTAATTGGTGATTGAAGAGTTTGGGAACATCTTAAAGATGTATTTTATATGTGAATGTTACATACAGAATGTTTACATTTTATATGTAAAATGTTTAATAACTAGAATTAAATGTTAGCTCTGCTTCCAAATCCAGTCCTCTGTGGTTATTTGCAGATAACTTTGAACATATCCTGTGGCTCTTTCCAACTTGAGAATCAAGAATTTAAGTTTATAAAAATGAGAATTCTTTGCGTAATTGTGTGTTGACCATTGAACGGTGGGTCAAAATTCTGTTGCTGAAGATCAACATAGAGTCATCTGAATATTAACTGTAGATTCACTCTGTAGAAATCATCTGTCTTCCCATTCTCTCCTTTATGATTATTTCAGGTCAGAGCACCCTGCTCTCTGCCTGTTGTTGTGACAATGATTGGACATGGATAGCCAGAGAGAGAGAGAGAGAGAGAGAGAGAGAACACTTATGCATGCGTATGTGCAGCATGTGTGTGTATGTGTGTGCATGCATGTGAGTGATGCATTGTATGCATGTGCCTGAATGCACATGTGCAGGTGTGTGTATGCATGTATGCAAATGTGTGTGAGTCTGCTTGTGTGTGTGTGTGTGTGTGCTTAGCGATATCTACAATTTCAAGTGTACCTTGCAAATAAAGTAATCACATTACAGAAATGATATGAGAATTTGTTTTTACTAGATACTTTCTAGGATTCTATGTACTTTATCTTGTGAAGTAGAAAAATTAGAAAATTTTGAATCATGGTTACCAGCCTCCAATATAGTTCCATATAAAACTTTCAATAATATGAATTATTATCACAAAGGTGTGAATGTATTTAGAATAATTATATCAGATTGATTGTGTGAACTGTGCAAAGAACATTTTGGATTCAGGTTTTAAATCTTTGTGTGAAACTGAATGCTTTGTTATATACTGGTATGCACTGTACCAGAGAAATAGCTTTGGATATTTTAAAAATATTTGCCAGAGAAAAGTAAAATAGCATATTTGATGCAGCACAGTAATATACAAATTCTCTAATAATAATAAAACATTTTGGGGCAGTGGTGGCACATGCCTTTAATCCGAGCATTCAAGAGGTAGAGGCAGGAGGATCTCTGTGAGTTCGAGGCCAGCCTGGATTACAGAGGGAGTTCCAGGAGAGGCACAAAGCTACACAGTGAAACCCTGTCTTGAAAAACAAACAAAACAAAAGAAAAACAAACAAAAAGCAATAAGACATTTTATTCTCTGGATATTTTTAATTATTGGCATTTAAGTTAATAAAGATAATATATGCTTAATAGTACTCTGAAAAGGAATTTTTATTACTCTAAAGTACAGAAATAGTTAATAAAGAGAAGATTTCATACATTCATTTGGAAGCAAACTCTTCAACGGATCATTCTGCTTACCTCTTATTTGGGACTGCAGATGAGAAACTTATGAACATTATCAATTTCAAATTTCAACAAGTATTTAATACACGTAGGGACATTTTTTCCTCAGAGCTGTGAGAATACCCAAGAGGCATCCTGAGTGTTTTCTATGGCTGGCAAGGATATTATTAGAGGCTAGTATAGCACTCTTTCCATAATGCTGAATGAGAATCTTCTATAGAGCTATAGAACACATTGCATCTGCTGCAGGCATGGGTATCCAGATACAAAACTGGCAGACTGGGGCCCAGGTGTGTTATTTTGTATTCTTAACTCTGGCGGTTTTCTGGTATCTTTCACTTCAGCTGGGTTGGAAAAGGACTTTTGCATTTTAGTCCTTGGAGAAAATTCAGTCCATGCAGACCCATCCATTCCTGTCTGCTACTATACCACTGCACGGCTCAGCAGAAGAGTGAGAAAAGGAAGGCAAAGAGATCATCTAATATGACAAGAGAGAGAAACGTAAACAGACAAAACAGAAACCCTTGCCACATTCAAGGAAATGAAGAAGGGAACAGAAGCTCAGAGATGGCAAGAGGCAGGCCAGGTGAAGGTCGCCACTCACATCCTCTGCTTTGGCTTTAAAAGCTGTGTTTAACTGTTAGTCACGACTCTCTGTGGGCAGAACAATTAGTTGTATCTATATTAGATCTAAGCTGTAATTATTTGTTACATTAATCATGACTAGAGTAAGAATTTAATTAGTCAGGAACATTAACTGAATTTTTCTAAAGCAGGGGGAAATGTTTTGTGCTGTTTGGTGCGTGGTAACAATAAGAGGTAGAACAGCTGTCTGGAGAGCCAGGAGGAACACAGCCTTCAAGCTTTCATCTGTGTGGGCAAAGAAATCTGGATCCCTGAGATGGCCAACCAGATGCACAGGTACTTCTGGACCTCACTGTTGACCAGGGTAGGAGCCTCGACACTGTCAGTTGTGGACTTTGTACATCCAGCAACACACTCTTACTGAGAAGCACCATAGCATGCCAGCCCCACCCAGTGCCTATTTCTTCCTTTAACCCTCTGTAAGCTTTTATGGTGGTAAACATGTCACTTGGGAAATCCACAGGAGGAAGAAGAAAGATGCATGGAGAAAAGTCCACGTAGAGTTATGCTAAAATTTATCTCCGATATGTTTCGCAATAAACAGCATATTGAGCATTCTCCTAATTCCATTCTGCTAACTTCCAAATACTCAAAGCTCTGCAATCTGTACTCCTTTCAAAGTAAAAATAAATAAAAAAGATAACAATAAAAAATAAAGACATTTGAGGTGCATGGGGGAGTGGAGGAGACAAAGCATAAATGTGGTGGCTGAGATAGTGTGGACCACACATTTGATAATATGACACGTTTAATGAGTCACATACAAGGAGCTGTTATCGCCCCAAACAGCTCTACCCTGCTGATGCGAGGGAAAACTTTTAGACAAACTCAGCGTTCTTTTGCTCATTACACTGACCTGTCAGAAATGACAACTTGGCCCAGTCTGGTTATTCCATGCTGACAAGGTACCACTCAGGCTTCGCGGCAATAATGTCAGCTTTTAAAGGTGCAAGGTACTTAAGGAGGCTCATTTCTATGATTTGGCCAGAAAGAGCCATTTTCCTTGTCAGTGGTGAGGGATGCCTTAGTTTTCTTTAAATTAGGAGTCGTTTTCATGGAGACGGTTCCTGGACAAACCTAAAGAAAGTAGAGAAGCTATTTTTTTTAAGGTTTAAAATAATTTAGCCTGCTGAGCAATGGTGTGATTACCCAGGATGTTACAGACAGCTAGAGATGCTCTGATATGCTTAAATCACATTCAACAAATAAATCTTCAGTTGGGTGCTGAATAGCATGTGTCATTCCCAGGAACCCCGGGACAATGCCTTAGAGAATTCTTTTCGTGAAAGTTTGGGGCCACAGCCCACAAAAATCTTCATTAAAGTGAAGGTGGTATTTGAGAACACAATCTCCTGGACCAGAGTTAGCAAGTCTGCTTAGATTTCTCAGGAAGAATGAATGGTAAGAATTTTATGGCTTGGGTTGTGCGTAGTCGTTATGTGTGGCACAAGTGTGAGGAAGCCTGTTGACACACTGGAAAGCAGAGACAAGAGACAGGCAAGCAGAGCCAGTGCACTTTCCCTTAAGACTTGTCTAGTTACTACAGAGAGCAGCAGAGTCCGCTGCGTTCAGTGTTCGTGGAACATCTGGAAGTTCAAAGTTCAAATTTCAGGTGGCTTTATCCTAATGACTTCAAAGTACCACCTCAGAAATTCAACAGGCGGCTAGATGGATAGAAAGACAGGTGAGCAAGGAAGAAGACAGCCAGCCGGAGCTGTCTCTGCATCAGTCAGGAGGCTGCCTAAATTTCCAGGAACATTTGTGCCTTTAAATTTAGTTCCATGACCTGGAAGAATTTTCTCCTTATTTCAAAATCTTTGAGCCTCTCTAGGAATGACTAATAACAGTGTCTATAATCTAGTACTGTGTAAAACTCCATCACTTGCTCACAGAAGGCTATGAAGGTACGTATTTGTGTGTGTATATGTGTGTGTATGTATACATATATGTGTATACACACATATATGAACATATGTACATGTGTGTGCAAATATGTTGTATTTTATCACATAAACAATATATACATATATGTCGTACCCATATGAATGTATACATATATTATATATGTACATATATTATAGGATATATTCTAAACATGCAAGATAGATTTATACTGTATTTAGATTCTCAGTTACTCCAAATTTCCTGCTTACCTTTTCTATATAAAAAAATAATAAAAAAATCACATTGTTGTCCATACTTTGTTTCATTTTTCTTATGGTATAAAAGTAAAATCTCCTCATGATCATTATAATTCAAATGCATAAGACAATATTTCCAAAAATCCATATTTTGAGATTAAATTATGGGTCACTGGGTGTATATAAGATGTTATGATTTACTAGATTTTTAAACAATGGACATGGCAGTTAAGTCATAAACCCTTATGAAGCAGTTAGTATCATTGTGCTATAGGAAAGAGTATATTATCCTCAAACATCTTACAACTTAAAACACATGCAAGGTTTATTTCCAAGGGGCCACTTGGTTTCAGTAGAATGACAATAGTCTAATTGGGCAATATTTAACTTCATTGTATGAGGAAATGAATAAGAGAGGAGATCAACGTATCATTTTACTGTGGTTACTTTCAGATCATTCTGTTGACATTGATAAAAATACTGTCAGTCCATGCTTAATTACTTCTGGCCTATTGCAAATGCTCATGTGTAGCTCACGTGACTCAGCACAGAAGTTCAACTTCCATTAAGCAGGGTTTACTTACTGCTTTCATCCCATTGAGTTTTGCTCAGCCTTCTTCTAGGCCCACTTCAGCAGCACTAGTCCTTACCAATGATGTTAAAGGAAAATTAATCACTTTTGCTTATGTAGAGAATTGCATTCCTGTCTCCTAGGAAAAATCTGCCAATCTTATTTTTATCTTGATGAAGACATATTGGCAGAAACAGGAACCAAGATCACAGCACTAGGAAACCAACTTGTGAACTTCAGAAGTCATCCCATCTGTTTTCTGGAGAATCAGGAATTTGTCACCATTAGTATCTTAGTTTTCTTTTCTATTGCTGTGAATAATTACCCAGACAAAAGAAACTTCAGGGTGAAAGGGTTTATTTGGCCACAATTTCAAGTTGTAGTCCATTATTTTATGGAAGTCAAGGCAGTAGGGACTTGAAACAGCGGGTCATATCACATTCACACTAAGAAGCAGCCAGCAATGAATGAATACATGAGTGCTGGTGCTCAGTTTCTCCATACACAAAATCTAGGTTCCCCTGCCTAGGGAATTATGCCACCCATAGTGGGTGAGTCTTTCCACCCCAATCAATGTAATAATGATAATTACTAACATACATTCCTTCAGGCTAACCTAATATAGACAATTTCTCATTGAGACTGTTTTGTGGAGAGGTGTCTTTAGATATCTTTGTTTTTGTTGTTCTTGTCTTAGCTTCAATACATGATTCCTATGTATGTCATACATATTTTACAGATGTAAAATTTCAAGGAAGCTTCAATAACTTAAAAAGAAAGAGTTTAGGTTTCCACATAGCCCAATTCTTTTCTGAGTTTTGTTTAACTTACTCAGCACTCTTTCACATCTTTTCTCCCATTTGATGCTGTTTATTTTTGCCATAAATTATATTTACATATTATTCATATTTACAGCTCTCCTCTCATCAAATTAAACGAACAAAACTTCCACACGCATTGCATAACAATTTCTTGCAACCTAATACTGTCAAAATCATCGCTTCAGCTCACCTGTTGACCTATACACTTGGATTAACAGTCTCCCACTCTGGCTCCTTCTTCTGAGTCACACTGATTGTATGCATCAATGGTTGTAGATAAAACCAGTTTTAAAGGTGGCATCATTTTCTCTTCCTTCTTAAAGATAAATATAAGGTCTTCTCCTTCATGGTAATATGAGCACTTTCTCTTTTCTAACATGTGCGCATTTTGATTTAAGACACACTTGTTAAAATTGAGGTGTGTTCAGAGGCTAAGTAAGTAATTATCTTCCAATGGACAGTGTTTTCTATATCAACAATGGACTTTGTGTATTCAGTTGTTGGTTACTTAGGATGTTGTATATGGATATTTTGCTTTGTATAATTTTTCTTGTTACTGTCATTCCCTTGATTAACCATAGGTTTGCAATCTTTACTTATGAGAGGAATATTTTCTTCTTGTCAGGTATGAAGATACTATCACATTCCACCTTCAAGTTCAAATCCATACCATTAAAAAACTCTTGATTTCATGCCTTTTTCTTCTGACACTGTAGGGGCATATACAAAATGTTTTCTAAATTCATTTCAACATTCCTTAGAGCATACATGAGACCTTTTTAAAAATTTTAATGGCAGGAAAGATAATATATATAGCCATAAAAACAAAGATTTCTGATTATCCCACATCATATTTTGTGTAACACTAATACCTGATCTTCTTTCTTCCTTCATTGTATATGATACATTTTTTTTAACTTTTAAAAGTTTTCTTTAAAATACACTCCATAATTTCTCATTTATCATACATATCATATTCCATATTAAGTCTTATTTCTACTGGAAAAATGCCACGTTTAATTTACACGTTCTGTACCTTATTCCTTTATTGTGAGCATTTTCTTTTTACTCTTCATCTTTGTCTCCTTTCAAACTAATTTTGCTCTTACACTATCCTCTTTATTTCTCCTATTTTTAAAATTTATTTGTCATCTTGTCCTAATAGTTTGAGTTTCTATATTCTTTTTTTTATTTTTTTTTTATTTTTATTTTGCAATACAATTCAGTTCTACATATCAGCCACGGATTCCTTTGTTCTCCCCCCTCCAGCCCCCCTCACCTTCCCCCCAGCCCACCCCCCATTCCCACCTCCTCCAGGGCAAAGCCTCCCCTGGTAGACTCAGCCCAGGTAGGTCCAGTCCCCTCCTCCCAGGCCGAGCCAAGGGACCCTGCATAGGCCCCAGGTTTCAAACAGCCAACTCATGCAATGAGCACAGGACCCGGTCCCACTGCCTGGACGCCTCCCAAACAGATCAAGCCAATCAACTGTCTCACCCATTCAGAGGGCCTGATCCAGTTGGTGACCCCTCAGCCATTGGTTCATAGTTCATGTGTTTCCATTCATTTGGCTATTTGTCCCTGTGCTTTATCCAACCTTGGTCTCAACAATTCTCGCTCATATAAACCCTCCTCATTCTCGCTAATTGGACTCCCAGAGATCCACCCGGGGCCTAGCCATGGATCTCTGATCCAGATCCCTCAGTAGTTGGATGGGGTTTCTAGCACAACAATTAGGGTGTTTGGCCCTCCCATCACCAGAGTAGGTCAGTTCGAGCTGTATCTCAACCATTGCTAGATGTGGAACAAGGATGACTGGACTGCTACTCACAACTCCAGGGAGGCTACCTGGAAAATAAGACCCCAAGAAAGACACGGGGATTGCCCAATGATGGAGAAGTGGAAGAGATCTACACGAACAGCCTGGACATGAGTGGGGGTAATGAAGGACGAGGGTCGAGGGAAAGAGAGCTTGGGGGAGCAGGAGATCCCAGCTGGATCAACAACAGAGAGGGAGAACAAGGAACAGGAGACCATGGTAAATGAAGACCACATGAGAATAGGAAGAAGCAAAGTGCTAGAGAGGTCCACAGAAATCCACAAAGTTACCCCCACAACAAACTGTTGGCAATGTTCGAGTTTCTATATTCTATTGACTCTGGAATGGTTTCAGTTCGTCTCCTAACTGACCTTCGAAAATGTGTGGAGACATATTTTCTTGCTGTATTAAGAAGAGTGAAGTACTGAGATCTAACGTATGAAAATCCAGAACCCTGACAGGCGTCCTACAATACACTGGACCTTGTCTGGGTCAAAATGTGAGAAATGTGAGTGAGACACAGTCTACCATTCCGTCTCTGTGTGAGCACATACGTACATCATACCAACTTATTGCTGGTCCTTGCTGCTGGCACTGGGTTCTTCGGTAATACTTCCACTGTACTTTACTCAAATGTGTGCAGTGTATTTTTGAGGAGAGAGTTCACAGACAACACATAGAATGAAAATACCCATGATGTTTTCTGGCAGTCATAGGGACAGACACCTGGAATCTGTTACATGTGTTCTCCTGACACACTATGCGTTAGCAAAGCACTAATGAAAAGTTACCAGTCCACATAAAAACCGCTTCTCTTCAGGCCAGCAGATAGATCCTTCTCACTTCTCTCCTCAGTGTCTCCGCTGTCTTTTGAGAAACTTCTACCTCTTTCATCAATGCAGGACACACTAAGCTACCTTATTTTAATGGCATTTGTATCTCTGATCTATGCACTCTGATTTGTACATTCGTTGCCAGAAATGATAACTGTTAAGCTAGTTCTTTAATGACCTGAACATTCCATTTTCTCAAGAATAACTGCAAAAACTGTTCAAAATAGTTTCACATTTTCCTTAAAAATAATTTTATGGTCTAATAAAACCACTGACACTTTCATCTCATTAGTAATGTAATACTAGAATTTCAATGGGGCTTTGACAAAAATAAATTCTTAGGTAGATTTTTGAATGTGAATCTACATTTTTCCTTTCTGTATGACACTTTCTATGACAATATTTTAAACCAGTCCTTCACTGCCCTGAGTCCATCTGCTCATCTTCTATCATGACTGTATTATTTAAGCTCCTCTTACATTATGGCTTTCCTTTTTCCTAAATTTTATTTCTTTACTTTTAAACCTTGTGTCTGTCTTCACAAATTTTTTCCATTTTTCTGATTCCCCTTTATCTTTGTTTGATCAGTATTCCCTTAGATTAATCTAACACCTGAAATATTTCATTGTTAATAAAATTTGTTTTATGACATTTTTAAACTTCTTTAGTTTCAAATGTAAATTTATTTAAATATCTTGAATTGTTGCTGAGGGTATAGCTCAATGGCAAAGTTCTGTTCCAACATGCATGCGGATCTCAACTCAATCTCTATTATCAAATTATCATGAAAATTTTCTTACAAAGTCAGATTCTGAAAAGTCAAAAGCAGTTTTAATAAAGAGACATACTTATCAAAATTCTGCAGACATAATTCCTTCCAATTCAAAAATTATGCCTGCCTTTTCTCCCATAATGATTAGAAACTGTTTCCAAAACTCTTTGTGAAGAAGTCAAACGCTACTACCACAGTCTCCCATGGATCTTTGTGAGGTTCATAAACCATTTATATACAAAGAAAGCTACAAAGCAGCCATTTGGGAAGCTTCAAGAAATCACTGTCTTTCTTAATAAGAAGAGAAACTGATGAGAAGAATTTATCCATCACTCTTGTCCTCGTTTTACAAGCTACATTATAGAGAAATGTTTGCACATAACACCTGATCAATCTTAGGAAGACTGCTACCTCTAAGACCAGCAAAAAAGAATGAAAAGGTAGCTCCATCCCTGGTATGTGGCACCCAAGCCAGTGACTGTTGTTGCTAGAAACAGGGACATTTTTTACAGAGTTCGTAACACAGTAAGCATCATCTGCCCCTTTCACAGGAACACTAATTTTCACTATAATGTATGTGTCATTTTTAGAACATTTTCCTCATATTTTTTTCTGAATGAAACAAAAACCAAAGAGCCTAAACAGATTATCAAGGGTCCTGTAACTCAGCAAGTATACCACAAAACTCAAACCTGACAGCGTGGTTTCATCATTGGTAGCCTTAAGCTGTGGTTATTCTTTCATACCTGCCTAGAGGTACCTACTCCAAACTTTTGTGTACTTTGGATAATTTTGTCTGAACTGAATAAAACTCTATCACCAAATCGTGTCTTTTAATACCAAGTAATAGCTTCTGAAGAAAAGTTTCTGGTTTAAATGGTCCCATGCATTCACCTGGAATTTACCTTGTGTTTGCCTGTTTGGTTCTGTCTCCAAATAGTGATTCTGTCAATTATGTCACCAAATTTCTCAAGGCTTCTGTTCCCTTCTCACCCCAAACCTTCCGTACCTATCGCTTCCCAGCTTATTTTCCATCTATTGCTTACTCATTTCTCTACCCTTCTTTAAAAAATTTTGCTCAAAATATTTCTATTCAGTTTTATTCAATTTCTTTGTTTCTGCTATCTCTTTATTTCTAGGGGTGTGTTCCTTGTTTATTTATTCATTAATTTGTGGAAGTAGAAGAACTTTCTACTACTGTTTCCTTTACTGCTCATATATTTTGTCTCCAATTGACCTGATTCCCCTTCCCCTTTCATTTTCTACATCAACATCATCCTCATGACCATCATTTTAATTTTTTGAAATTCTGAAAGGTTAATTTTAGTAAACTGTTTTTAGGAAACCCTGAGTTCCCTGAATCTAGGAACTATGGTTTTGTTCAAGTTCTTTTCAGTATTTTGAGGATGATTTACATCCAAGAGACAATGGCACAACCCAGTGTTTAATTACCTGCACCCTAGGGAGTTGCTCCTGCATTTAGCTCAACAGATGCTACAAATTCAGCAGTAGTTTTGTTTTTTTCCCACCAAAGTACAAGCGTCTGTGTGCTGTCTTTAGCCCTTCTTTTGTTGTTTCTTTATTGTTCCACAGTTTGGATAGATGTGTCCTTTTTGTCCCCAGAAGCTATCCAGAGTCCCCTTTACAAATGGTACGTATTCTCTGGGCCTAAAACCTTTTACCTACCTGTACTTTCTACTTAAATGATTTCCTGAGCTTCATCAGTAGCTGATCTTTAGATGTCCTCTGTGCAGCTATAACTCATCACAGTTCTTAAATGAAAAGTGCCCATAGGCACTGCTCCATCCTCCAGTGAGTGAGCAGGGTCTTTAGCCTGGACCTGTGCAGAGGAATCATTGCAAAATTGTCTGAGTGGTATTGGTCCTTTTCACTTCTGACACTCACTCGATAATAAATTCAATTTATCTTCTCATCTAATGCTCATATCAAATTTCTTGCATCCTGGATTTTGAATTACAGCAAATATGCCCCTTGGTATAACCAATAGAATTAATAATCAGCATCCTTACCATGTGATCTTTTGATAGGACCCTGTTCTCATCTCTGGTGTCACCATTTCCCACAAATCTTCTTGCAGAAGGACTTCTTTCCTTGCTAGAGAGTTACATATTTCATGATTATTTTTTATTCTTCATCTTCCTGTTCTATAAGCCTCCTTAATGCTGGTTTTTCTCTCTGTCTCTCCCTGGTTATCCACTGTTTTCTTCACACTTACCTCCCTGGTTCTTTTTTATATTCAATTATATGGCATTTTCTCCTATTGTTGTAAATAATTTTAGTGGATAATGATGATGATTATGCTCAACAATTACTGACATTTGTTATTAACTTTTCTTGTATGTTCATTTTCTCTGCTGTGCATGTGTTCCTGTGTATGGATACTATAATACTCACTGACAGAAGAGCAATTTGGAACTGGAAAACATGAAACTTGTTTATAGTGAGTAGGTCCTGCTCATATGCTAATTACTACTGTTTGTAATCCTAATTCCATTTACATAAACAGTTGATAAGTTGTGTCCCTTGTGTCTGAATGTGTGCATGCACCTGTATGTGTGTATATACATGTAAATGTGGCACATATGAATTAATTGTATGCTATGGATAATATAAATATTGTTATATATTTAAATTGTAAAGTATCTATAGATATGTATGTGTGAACACGAGCATGTGCAAACACATATGTCATGGCATCTGTGTGATTTTTTTTCCTCTCTTTTACAAATGACAACTCTGAAGGTTGGTGAGATTAAGATGGCTGACAAAAGTCACGAAGATTATAAATAGCAGAAGAAGAAATGGCATACTTCCATTTGTTTCCAAAGCTGATCATGTCAACTCTTCCCTTAAGACCCTAGCTGTGGCTATAACTTGTCCATTTTCCTAAGATATTACTAAATAGAAACACATAACCAGACCCTTTTGTGTGTAATGTGTCTCCACTCTCTAGGACTTTGTTCTAATTTGCTGATTTTTCCAATTTTGTGGGTTCTTCCTCCTCTGCTATTTTTCTTAGCAAATGTCCTTTTGCAATCTTCCATATTGGTCGATTCACCTACATATGTGTCAACCCTGCCTGTGCACTCTCCTGTCCTCCCATATCATCTGACTCTGTATCGCTCACAGAAGCCCTGTTCCTTATGATTGTTCATACAACTGTTTGGTGTTCAGACAAGCTCAACGCACTGTAATTCAAGGGGACTCCATTCTAGCCATGGAGTTTCCTGGTTACATAAATATGGAAAGCACACTGCTCTCCTTGAAGCAAGCTTTGTGATTTCCACCTCTTACAGCTTGAGTTTTGCCCTTAATGTCTCATGTTGACCATGGCTGTAAGACTCTAATATCACTTCATGAGTAGCTGGTTATTCTATTCAATTCTGAGAGCTACTTCAATCATTCTTCTCCAGACTTTTAATTCTGTACTTTTACTTTCCAAGGAGAGACTTGTTGCTAAATCCTAGGATCATTCCTTTATTCTTCAGTCCTTGTTTGTTCCTCCTCTTTGAACTGTCTTCCATGGTCACCACACATATCCTTGTCACTCTCTGCTGCTTCTTTGGGCAGTTCCTATGTCTATTATCTACCTACCTTTTAAAAAAAATCTATCCATCATGTGTCTACGTGTATAGCTACATACCTACTCGATCTCTAATGCATTTATGAGTTAATAAATAATCAAAGGAGGGTAAGAGGTTTTAAAAATAACAAATTGTGAACTCAAGAAACTAAAATAACTTCAGGAACAATAATAGAAAAAAAACCCAAGATAATGTCTGGAAAATCTGTGGAAAAGAAGGACAAAAAGGGAAATGAAAGAGATACCAGGGAGAATGGGAGACTGTTGTCTTCGGAGGAGCAAGGAGAGCAAGAACTTTTTCATGTCACTGACAGACTTTGAGGGTATGAGCTTGGGGGTTATGAATTATGGAGAGAATCTATTATCTCATGGATGATTAGTGCTGGGATCCGTTAAAATCCACACTAGTGGTAACATTCTGGATCTGCTTCAATGAGAGACGACTCAATATGACACTCACTGAGGCAGGAAGCCAGGTGGCTGCTGTCATCCCAGGCTCTCATGTTTGGACACTGCCATTCATAGTCTTGTTCCCCCACTCCCAGCTGTTGGCCCTTTCTTTTTAGTTTTCTCTCTCTCTCTCTCTCTCTTGATCTTTTCTTTACATTCTTTAATTCTTGAGTTTACAATATAGTTACATATTTTCTCCCACCCCTTTCCTCCCTTCAAACCCTCAAATATGTCCCTGCATGCTCTCTTTCAAATTCATGGACACTTTTTTTTCGTTAATTGTTATAATATGAATGCATGTATCTATGTACATAACATATTCCAATGTACAACTGACAAAGTCTGCATATTATTGCTTGTATTTATGTTTACAGGAATGACCATTTATGATTAGATAATTAATTGGGGTGTGCTACCCTGGGAACGACTGTCACTCCTACTCTCAGCATTCCTTGGTTTCCTGTAGCTGTTTGTATAGGGTTGAGGTCTTGTAGGCTTTCCCTTATCCAGTTGCCATATCTTTTGTCATTGGTCTTATGAGGTTCATGTTTAAGTAGTCATATTGATGAGGTCTTATGGGTGTAGCTTCTGACATTACTAGGTGGCACAGCCTTGTAGCAACTCCTTGATCCTCTCTGTCTCTTTCAATCTTTCATCCCTATCTTCCTCAGTGTTCCCTGAACTTCCGAAACAGAATTGTTCTGTAGATTGAGACTAGACTCCACGACTGTAAATGTCAATTGGTTATGGTTTTCTGTAATGGTCCCCATATGTTGCAAAGCTAAGTTTTTCTAATGAGGGGTGAGGGTTATATGTATCTGTGGGTATAAGGAAAAATATTTGGCAAATAGTGAGGGAATATGCTGGCTTAATAAAGTGGTAGTTTTAGGTTCTCCCATAAGATCCACTATTCCTAGATAATTGTCGAATTTTCTAGTACCAGGTATGACTTTACCTGTTGCAAAGAAGTTCTTAAGTCCAATTAGAGTTGTTGGTTACAGCCAGGGTATGCAAGCCAATGTGCATTGTTACTGTTATTGAGACTTTTTTTGTCATTATTGTGCTTAATGTGTAGCATAGCTTGGTAGGACTATTGTGTTTTTTCTCTCATTTTGAAGCTTGAATAGTGCCTTCTGGTACAATGGAGGCTATTAATCTGAGAGAGGGCATTTAGGTCAGGTCCAGCTCAAGAGACTATGAGCACTGTGTATAAATTGAGTGGTATCTTCAGCAATAGGGAGCTACCTTCTATCTCTTGGGGGACAACCAATGGCAATAGCCATAGTTTGTCCATTTTCAGACTCTTGGACAATCATAGTGAAGAACTCAAAACAGGGCTTCTCTTGCCTGGAATTGTGGTTTTTGATAGGTAGTCTTTGCTCTTTAAGGAAGCATAGTCATTACAAATGAGAAATATTTCTTTAAAACTTATATGTATATTTACACATAAACTTATATTCACTATAGATATTTTTAGGCAAACTGTTGACAGTATGTTTCCTTTTGACTTCTTTGATTTTCTTACTGTTATTTTACCCTTTTCTCTCATTCTTCTGTATTTATCTCCCTTCCTTTCCCTAATTAAAGTCTCTGTCCCTTTTCCCATTTCTCTGTTCTCATCATTTATATTCTGATATTCCTCTCTTTATTGAACTACCACACCACAACCTCAGCAATGGGACCTTTTTACTTCCCTCCTCTCTGTATTGACTCCTGGATCTGATCTCATATCTGGAGGTTCAGAGCAAGATATCTCTAGTGAAAGAAAACATGCAATGTTTGTCTTTTTGGGTGTGGGTAACCTCAATCAATATAATATTTTCTAGTTCCATCCATTCAACTGAAAAGGCCCTGATTTCACTATTCTTTACCGCTTAATGCTATTTCATGGTGTATTTGTGCCATATTTTCATTATTCATTCATTGGTTGAAGGATATGTAGGTTGTTTCTATTTTTTAGCTATTGTGAGTAGAGAATCAGTGAACATGCCTGAGCAAGTATCTATGAACTAGGATGTCCAGTTCTGTGGTCATATGCCAAAGAGTGATACAGTAACGTCATATGGAACACCAATTTTTAGATTTTTGAGAATTTTCTTCATTGATTTCAATAATGTTTACATCAGTTTGCTATTTGTCCAACAGCTAATTTGGGTTACTTTATCCCCCACAACCCTTTCAATGTACTTGGTTGTTTTATTGATCTTTGCCATTCTGACTAGGTTAAGATTAAATCTCAAAATTGTTTTGATCTGTATTTCCCTATTTTGCTAGAGATAAGGTATTATTCAGGATGATTCTTAACCATTCCTTTTCTTCTTTTGAGAATGCTCTGTTAAGTTACTGGGTCCTTTTTCTGCACAGATCATTTTCTTTTTGAATCGTTGTTTTTCATTATTTAGGTATTCTGGGCACTAATTATTTTCTCAGATAAATAGTTGGCAAAGATTTTTCTTATCCTGTAGATTTTGCCTAGTTGATTGTTTCTTTCCCTGTGTATAAGCATTTGAGTTTTACAAAGTCTGAGTTGTGAATTATTAGCCTTAGTTCTTAGACAAATGGAAGTCTTTTCCCACACCCACCTTGTGTAGGGTTCTGCCTATTCTTCCTTCTAGTAGTTTTAGAGATTCAAGTTTCATGTTAAATAGTTAGATTTTTTACAACATGATATTTATTCATCTAATTTCACTCCTCTGTGTGTAGACATCTAGTTTTTCTGTCACCATTTGCTCGGCTGGCTTTTTTACTCTGGATTTTGTTTTGGGATCTTTGCCAAGTATTAAGTGACTGAAATTATGTGTACTCATATTTGTTTCTTTAATTTTGTTTCACTGGCTTACATGTTGTTTTTGTAACAGTATGTATTATTCAAGGTTTTCTAGAATGACAGAATTTATAGAATGAATCTCTATGTGTATCTTTGTCTCTCTGTCTGTCTGTCTCTCTCATTTTGTGTGTGTGTGTGTGTGTGTGTGTGTGTGTGTGTGTGTGTGTGTGTGTGCTATCTTTTGATTACTCATCAACTCATAAATGCATTAGAGACAGAGTAGGTAGATAGATATACAGGTAGATTGATGACAGATAATTAAAAAGGTAGGTAGATGATAGATAGATATAGGGGATTTATTGAAATTGTTGAAATGGCTTACAGGGTGAAGTCCTGTTAACCCAACAATGGTGTCAGTCTGCAAATGGAAAGGGTAAGAATTAAGTAGTTGTTCTGTCTACAAGGCTGCATGTCTCACCTGGTCTTTGGTATATGCTGGAATCCCAAAGGAGTAGGTTCTAATGCCAGTGAAGAAATCGATGTGCTAGCAAGTCAAGGGCAAGCAGGTATATACACCAGCAGAAGGTATGGCCCAGATTAAGGGTATGTCTTCCTGCCCCAAGATCTGCATTAAAGGCCCGTGCTTTCACCACTCAAGACCAGAATTAAAGGCCTGTGACTTCCTGCCTCAAGTTCTGGATCAAAGGTGTGTGTTTTCTTACCGCAAAGGTCAGGACTAGAAGTGGATGCACCCACTTCAAACCAAAAAAAGAATCTCTCATTCTATGCCCTCTATTTTGGGATTGTAGTTCATTCCAGATGTAGTCAAGCTGACAATCAAGAATAGCCATCACACAGTACCACATCACTTTTGTTTCTGTGTCTTTGTAATATATCTTAAGATCTGTAATTCTATTGTTTCCAACATTTTTCTATTTTGTACAGGAAAGTTTTGGCTCTCTATGGTATTTTGTGGTTCCATATTAATTTTAGGGTATTTTTCTTTTTATGTGAAGAATAAGATGGAGATTTGAATTGGGATTGTGTGAAATCTATAAATTTTTTTTAGTAAAATGGTTATTTTAACAATATTATTTGTACCATATACATGAACATGGGATTTCTTTCCATTTTCTCTAACTCTTTCTTCAGAAGTTTAAAATTTTCATTGTAGAGATCCTCCACTTCCTTGGTTAGGTTTATTCCTTGATATTTTCTTTACTTTGAAGCAAGTGTGAATGGGAGAATGTCATAATCTCCTTCTCTATATGTTTATTGTTAATCAATAAAAATACATTGATTGTGCAAAATGGTTCAGTATCCTGCCATGTGGCTGAAATTAATTATTATTTCTAGAATTTCCTGCCAGAATTTTTGGGATCTCTAATGTGTGAATACAAGAAGTTAGTAAGTAGGGTGGGATCAGGGAGTATTTGACAAAAATGTCTCATTCTTTTAAAACAGGTATCTGACATTTGAATTTTGGAAGGATATCACCTATTACTAGTGACAAAAGTTTGTCAAGGGAAGAAAAATAACAGATTAAAAAAATACATACTGTATGTTGAATTCTACTGTAGGCAGAAATTCCTTAGGTTAACTGTGAAAATAGTAAACTATATTTACTTGGCTCTCTTGGGAAGAGTATATGAACTCACTTTCTATTGTTACTCAGATTCTTCTTTTAGAATCTGTTTTCTGTTACATTGTGTCCCAGGAGTGAGTAGCAATGTTGATAGCTCTTGTTTGAAAGAGAGTGTAGGGTAGAGAAGACACATAGGCAAAAGGATTAAAGCACAGCAACTTTATAGTCATGAGATCCTTACCTTATTCTGATTTAGAATCTGCTCCAAGAAATATTGACAGTCACGGTTTTGATCATGTGTATTTGAGATTTCTGAATGCCAGTCATGTTCTTCCATATGTGATCCTTGGTGGTTAGCTGTTTGGATTTTGGAATTTCTTATATTCTTAGGTTCTTACTCTGGTTTATTAACTTGCTGACTTGGCTTACATGGAAGTATCAGACAGGTTCTCAGAACACAAACATTTGCAAATGAAGGCAAGGAATACATACTGTGATCTCTCCTAGCATTCAGGGGATTTCATGTTCAGAGTTACGTGGAGGTTATTTTTAAACCAAAAGCAGTTGATGTTTGAGGATAAAAAAAATTATCCACTCATAATCTACCAAGAAAATTTGGGCAGGTACATTTTGTCAACTGGATAAAACCTATAATCATCTTGGAAGAAAACTCTCACTTGAGGAATTTCTCCTATCAAATGTGAATGTGATCATGACTATAGGGAATTTTCTTGATTAATGAATAGTGTTAGAGGACCCATAACACTGAGGTTGGTGCCATCCCTGGGCAGGAAGTCCTGGGTTGTATAAAAAAAGTGGGCTGAGCAATCCACATGAACTAAGTCAGTAAAACGTATTCCTGAATGGTCTCTGCTTCAGTTCCAGCACCTAAGTTCCTGAACTGATTTTTCTCAGTGATAGGTGATTATGAGTTATATGGAATTATTAGATGAAATATACATATTTCCACCTGTAAGCTATTTTTGCTTCCAGTGTTTATCACAGAAAAACCACAAATAATCAAAGAACAATCATTATTAAAAATAGTACTATAATATAGCCTTTACTCACATATTGTACTGAGCAAAAAATGACAATGTCTTCTTCATGATTCATCTTTACATAATCTGAAATGAATGTCTTTTCTTCTTATCTAGAGAGGACAGTAAATTCTGCTGTGTTGATGGTGCAGCCTTTAGTGAGAAAAAGAGAAAGAGAGGGAGAGGGAAAGGTAGCAGAGGGAGGGAAAAAGAAAGGGAGAAATGAAAAAATGAGTATTGAGAGAGAGAGAGAGAGACAGAGAGAGAGAGAGAGAGAGAGAGAGAGAGAGAGAGAGAGAGAGAGAGAGAGAGAATAGTTACACATGTCCTAATTCTGACACTGAGGTTTAATGGGACCCTTATAAGAAATACTAAAACTATGAATCCTTGAGAAAATTTCTTATTTAGATAAATAATGATTCCAAGGTATTTTAGGTCATGTATCATGTAGTCGGATGTAGGAGGAAATAATGAATCATGCTTGCCTGCCCTATGGTCTGGTGGGTTCTTAGTGTTGGAAATTCTTGGTGATTGATGTTTTTGTGAAGTTGAAAACACAATTCCATACCATACAGAATTAAATATTCAATATCGCTTAAACTGTAATGTTTATATTGAAATTTTACATTAATGAGAAGCTACCCTAATCAATTTCCAATATTTTTCTCCCTGTTTTCTACTGACTGTGCTCATGAGAACGATTTCAATCTCTCTAGAGGATGACAGTGGCTGACATCAAGCTGTTTCCTAAAACAAAAGTGAAGGGTAGAAGGAGCTGATATGGATCCTATTCCTCTATCCCTCTTCTCTTTATTTATTTGAACAAAACACATGTTGGACATCAAGAATGTAAACGTCACAACCTAGATATTACAAACACAAGTAACAGAAGGCCAGGCCACCATGACAACAAGCTGCAACTTGCACTAACCTTCACTTTTGCTTTACTAAATATGAGATTTAAAAGTCTTCAAAACTCAGTTCACTGTTGAGAGAGATTTCTGCCCCTCACCAATAACCCAGAAGCAATAGAAGAAACTTTCAAGAATTAAGATAGACCATGAATTATATTTAAAATCAACCAAGTACAGAAGGCATGTGAAGTTAACCAAGTTAATGTCTTTAACTCCTCTGCATCAAGAATGTAAAACTGCTAGTTCTGATTTGTGGTTGGAAATTAAGTAAAACCACAGCAGGAACAACAACAAAATGTTCAAATTAATGCATATAAGAAGAATATGTAATGCATCAATTAAAGTTTGTCATTCAATCTAATCCTCAGAAACCCAACTGAATGCTTTTATATACAAGTTTCCCTGGTCATAATGTATTATCACAGTAATAAAAAAGTAACTAATACAGATGGATAAGGTCAACTGGCATGTTAAATAATGTATCTGTTAAGTGGTCAACATGTGACATTGACAAGCAATGCTCCATTATCACAAGGAAGGAAGCAATTATATTTAACTGGCTGCATGAGAGAGGCCTTGGGGATGTCTTAATTGAGGAAAACTCCTGCATGATGTTAACAAGAAAATGATTGTTCACTCAGCAAGTGGCTATGAGATGTACTCCACAGTCTGGACAGCTTCCATCAAGACCAGGGATAGGAAGAAAGGAATATTTCTGCTAGTAAAAGTGAGTATATTATTTTGACACTGGGGAATTTGAGCAGAGGAAAAGTGACAAGCAACGTTTGTAAGTCAACTGTGGATAAGGTGGTCAGGACTTTAGATATCAATGAACTGTGTGTCTCTCCTAGAAGCCTTGCAAGAGTTAAGCAAAGTGGTTTTCTGTAAGAAATTTCTGACATCTCAGAGTCGGCCATCTAAGCTCTCCTCCTGAATTAATACAGGGTTTGGGGTGACCTGGAAGGTCAACGCTTAAGATAATTAGTACCAAAGAGCTGCACTCTTGTCCTGCTGCCATTTCAGCCCTCGCACAATCTAGCAATTTTTCATGATAAATTGAATCTAATAACATAGTTTTGCAGGCAAGACTCATGGTGGATCATTGTCTTGTCACTTTGATAAAATGTTTGTGTTTTTTCCCCCTTCTGGTCTAGACTTGACGATAGATTAGGTGAAATATCTACAGTTATGTCAAACCAACACAAACATAGCAATTTCCTGAAACATGGACTTGGGGAAAAATCATTAATTCTTTGAGTAAAATAATGCAGGCAGATTGCTTGGACTCTGAGATTTCAATTCATTTTCTTGGTGTGTAAACGAGTTTATTTGGAAATAGGTAGCTCTAACAGCACTTTAAAGATATGGTAAGACGGTACCCTTCAGGAAGGGACAAGTCCACTTTAAACAGATGTAAATGGGAGGCAAGTCTGTCTACAAACAGCATCAAAAACTTATTCTATTCATGTACGTTAAATGGAATCTGATGTTATTAACATGATTCTATATTCCATAAAGCCATGGACTTTGTGACATTTATGTTTGTGTAGTAACTTGATTCACACTATGCCGTTTGCATGACCATGCCTTGAACAGGCCTTGATTTTGTCATTAAGTCACTCTGTGTTCAGAAACAGGTAGAAAGGCTCATTATATTCATTTTCTGCCTCATTGTAAAATACAGCACCTTGTAGTGTTGATATATAGAATGACGGTAATATATGAAAAAATGCCCAGCACAATACATGACACCAAAATATTCCCTGTTAATGAAATGTCTTTAGTCTCCACATTGAGCATATTCCATGTAACCTGCATACCAAGTTATGCTGTCAGTGAGTATCACCATAAATTTTCTTTTTGTACTCATAATAAATCTTTAAAGCCACTGAAAAAATAATTCATTGGGGTGGAGATGATTCAGTCAGAAAAAACGTTGTTCCACAAACATGAAGCTCTAAGTTTAATCCTCAGCATCCACATAAAAAAGCTGAGCATGGCAGTGTGCACCTATAACCTTACTGCTGGGAACTAAGAGGGACAGGAGGATCCATGGAACTCACTGGCCAGCCAGTGTCACCAGCCCCTGAGCTCCGTTTTCAGTTAGAGCTGAAAAAAGGTGGAGCTCAATTGAGGAAGACAGGAGATAGTGAACTGTGATCACTACACCATGGAGACACACACACACACACACACACACACACACACACACACATCCCTCATCTTCCTGTACATATGTGCACATACATGAACAAGTGCACAGATACATCAATCAATCAGTTAATAAAAGTACACATAAACATATAGAGAAAATGTCTTTATTGCTATATGATGCCAATGCAAATGCACTTTGGATTTGACTTATGGGATTATTGTAAAATCATTTCAAGTTCTGATTCCTGATGGACTGCTGCCTTGATGTGTATTAATACAATTTCTCACATTTTAATAGATCTGTAGTACCTCAATTTGAAGACATAGTTTGTATTGAATATATATTAAATGCCACCTGCTTATTTTTGTAACTTCCTTTACTTAATAGGGCAGGTTTCTTCTCAAACCCTTTACATTAAGAAGAACCTGGACCATGAGCCTTTTGGACTCCTCAGTCTATGTGTGTGATTTTTTATTATAAGACCAATTAGGATTCGTGCAAAATATGTGCTGCTGAAGGTGTACATGATTCCATAGGCCCAGTTTCACAAGTTCTATAAGATCATTCAGATTGGATCTAGATCAATATTACAAACCATAATCAGGTCAAAAGGTCTTGCAAGGCTATACGTACATGACATCTGCTAATCTCCTTTCTTAGTTTCATAGTAGCTTTGAGGAATTACAATGTTTGTTTCACAAATGATCTTTAAATTTATTATTTGTATTTGTAAAGTCTCTTGATCTTTTAATTGTCTACCATAGTAATACAAGTTAATTTTTCAAAATTGCGTATGTATGTGTATCTCTCTCTCTCTCTCTCTCTCTCTCTCTCTCTCTCTCTCTCTCTCTCTCTCTGTGTGTGTGTGTGTGTGTGTGTGTGTGTGTGTGTGTGATTGAAAGGCAAAGCGCACCATGAGAGAAAAGGAAAATATTTTAAGGGAGTGTGGAAGAGGAAGAGAGAGGGTAGTGAAAATCCATGTACCAATAAAAGAAATAGCAAGATTGTCTGATGCAATAGGGACCTGCAATGAGGGGAAAGGAAATGGGAGTAGATGAGAAGAAAGTTTAAAAGATTATAAGAGTATGAAATAGCACAATGAAATCTAACACTTAATATAAAATAATTCAAAGAATGTAGTTAAAAACAATGCCATGAATAAAATGTGTAGACGGACTCTTAATTATACCCCTTTACCTATTAATGTTTATTATTATTATTATTTTTTTTTTTTTTGGTTTTTCGAGACAGGGTTTCTCTGTGTAGCTTTGCGCCTTTCCTGGGACTCACTTGGTAGCCCAGGTTGGCCTCGAACTCACAGAGATCCACCTGGCTCTGCCTCCCAAGTGCTGGGATTAAAGGCGTGCGCCACCACCGCCCGGCTAATGTTTATTATTAACATTTAAGATAGTGAATGAGTTTTATATCACTTCCTAGATTTGAACAACTTTTAACACTGTTAGAAAATCATGGATTTCAATATACTTGAGAATTTTATATAATTTTATTATAGTAATAAAAATGTGACAGCGTGCCACACCGTAGTCAGTCAGTGTCCAGATCCTTTTGACAGGATGCTAGGAGTTTGGGATAATTTCTAAGCCAGTTAGTATTAAAGAATAAGAAAATTCATAGATATTTGTAAGCTCACACTTGTTTTATGAAACTTCTAATAACACTAAAATATGGAAACTAAGGAAACTCGTGGAGTCTCAACAAAATACAGAATATTGTGAACTAAATGAAACCTGTAAATTAACTAAATGGCTTATGTAGAACGACCATAGTGCATAGAAATCTTTTGGATTAAGTAAATGTTACAAATTAGAAGGTGGACAGATAGAGATTTGGCAAGACTGTAGGAGGAGTTGGGGAGAGGAAAAATATGATCAAAATATATTGTATAAAAAATTATACTTGAAAATTCATTAATTAATATAAAAGAAGATCTAAGTCAATCTTACAAGATTTTACTTGGTTTTACAACAAGAAGAATTCAAATATAAGAAAACCAGATGAAAATAAATAAATAGATGATACATCAAATACCTGCAAAAGATGAGATCAAAAGTATCCATACATGCTCATTGTACACATAAATAAAATTGATAAACCTTCCTAACAGTGAAAGCATGGTAAGAGACTTAACTGGATGATGTCAAGAAGAGTCAATAACATTAAGTTCTCATAAACATTAGAAAAATCATAAAAGATTCTCTGAAAACCTTGATTACCTGGACTAATAAACCAGTTCTTTATAATCAAGCTTATCACATCTGAAACAGGAGGAAAAGGTAGTCAGCCATAGCCCTATATCTGAAAAAGAAATGTAAACACTATAAGGAAGTGAACATTTTCCTTATCAAATTTCCATTTCTTCAAAGTACATCTTGAGCATTTCCCTTTCACCTACCCACAGACTCCTTCCTCCTATTTTCTCCATGTCTGTTTCTATCAATCTCTTCCCTTTTCTTTACTCTTCCTCTCTCCCTCCTTCCCTCTCTCCACCCATCTCTTCCTCCTTCCTTCTCTCCCTTCCTCCATCTTTTCCTTCATTCTGTCCCTTTCTCCCTCCCTTCCACCATCTCTCCCTCCCTCCTTCCCCCTCTCTCTGTCTCTTTCTTTCTGTCTCTCTTTCCTTTTAACTTTCCCTTTTAGTCTCCTTACCACGCCCCTTTCTCTGCTCTTCCTTTTGCTCCTCTCCCCTCCTTTTCTCTCTTCCCCTCCCCTCCCCTTCTCTCCCCTCTTTTCTCCTCTCCTCCTCTGTCCTTTCCCTTCCTCTCCTCTCCTCTTCTCTTCTGAACCCTTCCTTTCTCTCTATCGTTTTTTATTATTATTCTTATTCAAATAAGTCTACTTTCATTGTCCTGGGTATATCTGGACTTAGGCTAATAGACCATCATGGATAGTAAATTTGACTGGTTTGTACTGTCAATGTCTTTATTTATATTTACCCATTAAACACACACACACACACACACACACACACACACACACACACACACACCTAATTTTCTCATACAACAAGACTTCAAGTCCTTGCTCCTTTAATTCAGGAAAAATATGATCTTTTTTTGAGATTTTATGAAGATCTTTTGGTTTTAAGATTTAATTTTATGTGTGTGTGGCTGTAAAAATGTGTGCCAAATGTGTAGGTGCCAATAGAAGCAAGAAGATGGATTGGATCCCCTGGAGATAGAATTAATTGAGGTTGTGAACCACTTGGTCTGATGTTGGGAACTGAACTCATATCCTTTATAAGAGAGGCATGTGTTCCTAACCAAAGAACCATCTCTCTAGTCCTCATTTTGTGATATCCATTGCAAATATCCTGTCACATAGGAGATGTGTTTAATTGCTTTATTGAGTTTAATTGATATATGAATAATTTAAACTTTCTAAAATACAAATTTTGGTGACTCAACATTATGACCACATTTATCAAGTTGCTTAATGAAAAAATTGTATATTTTAAACTTAGTAAAATTTATTCTTAATTTAATTAAGTTATAATCAATTTATTTTTCCAGGTTTATTGAGAAATGATTGAAAAATAAAAATTAAATCATTATCTCCCATGCCAGTTACTACAGAAATGGTGGGTGTGCAATTTGAATACTGCATTGTGGTACATCATAGGGCCTTGGTCCACAGTCCTGAGAATACAATAAAAAATGCTTTATATTTACCAAAATATCCCCACTGCTTATCAAATACAGTTTGTATACGTAGTTCAGCACATGTGTAGAGTTATTCCCAGAACAGTAAGTTCAAGAAGAGGCTGAGGTTCTGAACTTGGGGAATCAGGATAAATTTTTGAAGTGCCTAAGGTTTGTATCTGAACGCATTCTTCAAAGGACAGAAGTGGTAGAACAAGGCACAGAATTAGAAGCTCACGTAATAGTAATGAAGTTAGACTAGACACTAGAATGTTCACAATCTTAGAATGAAACTTTTACGGTTTGCAATTTATTAATAAACAACAATGAGGAGACCTCCTTAGGGAAGAGGAAATTAAGTACAGAATAAGGCAGGAAGAGGGTAAAGGGGAATGATGAGTTACAAGTGACATGATAGCAAAATAGGAAAGGTGACACTTTAGAGAAGTGGGAGAGAGATAAGTCCAAAAAATGTGGAAAGTCTGTAAAATAACAATAAAGATGCCTGATAAAGCTACAAGGAATCATACTATTATCCATTTACTTTAAAACAAATAAACTACAATGCTGTGCATATATATATATATATATATATATATATATATATATATATATATATATATAATTTTAATGAACTTTCATGTTCTAGCCTGATGATTCTCCCTACAAGAGCCAAAAACCCCATAACAAAACTCCAAATACTAGACATGAGAAGTCCTCTTTTGAGTTGTTGGCCAGCGTTATCCAGGAGCCTCCCAAACATATATCCTATTGATGTTGCCCTTGGTTAACTCCCAGAGACAGAAGGTAAGTTTCTGTTGCTGAAGATACCAGACACTTCAGAAACAGAGACCTTTAAGCTGGAACTGATCAGAATGTTCTCTCCCTGAGGACTACCTTTCAAGGTACCATAAGGCACTCTTCAAGCTTCTAAAGTAGGGAGTCAAAGAAAAGTCCTGCTAATCTATGATATCTCTGAACCACACTAATGAACAACATGGCAGGATATCTCTAAGTGTGCAAAGGTTGCACACACACCTTGGCAGTCACCAACAGTTCTCTAATTGAACTTAAGACCAGCTTAACAAGAGGGAGTCCATGCCAGGTATTAGAAATATAGCTAGCTACTCAGTGCTATTGAAGTCTAAGTTACTGGAGGAGAATCTATGACCACCAATTGTCTAAACCAGCATAAGTCCCTGATGGTAATCTATGAATATTTGTCCTTATACACACACATACTTATAGACAGCATTCTTTATCATGGAAACTGCACTTTGCAACAGACCCTATTTCAGCAAAACCACAACCATTCAATATTCAGAGTTACTGAGCCCAGTCCCAGTGCATATGTCTACAAAAGATTCCCATACCTAAGTCTCTGGGAACATGGAGGAAGAAGAAGTGAAAAGATTGTAAGAGTCAGAAGACCAGGGGAGTTTGTTTCAGATTCTGTCTACTAGTAATACCAGACACTTCACCAATAAAGTCTTACCATTGTGATTGTCCAAAGATGAGCAGAGTAAGGATGACACCAATGGACGTGCCAAAGTGGATGGGGAAGAGCCCAAGAGGACTTAACCCTATGCAAAAGAAAACTATAGGCAAGTGAGTAAAGGTGGAAGTGAAAGAGGTAATGTTCTCCCAAAGACAAGCACAGAAATTGATTGTCCAGTGCCAAATAGTTATCCCTGAAAACATACACAAAAACAACATTATTCAGTCTAAGCAGCTTATACTTAGAAATGTATATACACATATGTACATGCATGCAATGGGAATTAGTGAAAAAAGTGCCATGAATTTGAAGGAGTGCAGTGAAGAGTATCTGGAAAGCTTTGGGGAGAGGAAGGGGAAAGTCAAAATGTAGTTATATTATTATCTAAAAAAAAATTAGAATAAATTCTTAAACCTATATGTATTGTTGAAGAGATACAGCCCACACACACACACACACACACACACACACACACACACACACTCACACACCCCACAAAAGAAAAAAATAAATACAATTTTAAGAAGTCTATATGAATGTATTTGGTTTAAGAAAATGCACAAACCTCCATTCATTTCCCTAAGAATTCTTGGGTAAGGAGATTCCCTAGAGGTTTCATAGTTTCTTTTTGTTTAGATGGTCACTATCTGCTGAAGCTACTCAGCCTTTGATATGCTTCATCCATGAAATAAACATAGATTGGCAAGACCATGGAGGGAAAGTGAATTTAATAAACACAAGGTACAGAGTCCTAGATCAACAACTGTAGAGAAACTGTTCTTCAGTCTCATGAATTTGGAGCACAGGTACTGATATACATTTTGCTAGCCTAGAAACATACCAAAATTCAAACAGAAAAATCTATCATCTATCTGTCTATCTATCTACCTATCTATCTATCTATCTATCTATCTATCTATTTATTTATTTCTATCTATATATTTATTTCTAATATATATAGCATACACATATAGAGTACGGTTTCATGATAGTATTTCTCCATATGCCTTTCTAGTAAATTTATATATTAGACACATACACATGAATACATTCATGGATACATATGATCATATATATGCTTTTTTGCCGTTGTAGATTGGAGAACCTTTAGGTATGGTCATCTTAAACCAGGCAGTATCTGCATGATTATCAGTGATTTGAGTTTGCATACCTCTCTGCCCTCAATTTAGAGCCAGACTTTCCTTATATAGCAGCATAGTTTTCATCCTAGGCCTTCTCATCCAGTTCCTCTGTGTTCGTTGTCTTTACTGACTTAACCTTGTGTTATTGTTATACCTTTTCAAATGTCTCATGGATGATACTCTCTTTACCTGATCACTAATTGTTGCTTTTTAGCAACTTACCTGTGATTCAAACACTAATGGTCACATCATTCTTGTGTAGCCACTGCCCACATCCTCTGTGGCCCTGCCCAAACCCTTCTGTAGCCTTCCTCCTTTCCTTTTGGACAAAAGCTTAGTATTGGGGGCAAATAATTTGCCACTGGTTTCTAGGCAGTCTGGCTGGTTTCATTATCTTACATAGAGTCCAGTTGAATCCTGGGTAGCCTTTTGCATTACTCACAGGCCCAGTTATCTCCTGATTTACATGAAAAATATTTCAATAGTGCCATCCATTACAGACTAGCTGATTATTCAGAGCATCCTGGCTAATTATTGATGTTTCCAATCTCACAGTTTTATTCCTGTGTTTTGGATAGTTTGGTGATATAGATATTAGGTAATCTGCAGTCTTTGTAACAAGGGATGCTCACCTTCCAGAGCAAAGCAATGGGCACGTTAAAGCAAGTTGTACATATGGTAAAGAAAACCAGGAAGATGCAGGAGGAAGACAAGCCAGCATTATACAGAGACGAATTAATACTTTGGGATTAAACTATCTGTGAAGGATAGAAGCACATCAGACTAAAAATAGGCACCGAGTAATTCAGAAGCTAATCAGGCCCTGTCACAGCTAAAATTAATAAGTCAAAAAGTTTTAACAAGACATTAGCCATCTGAATGGCCTAGAAGGCTGGGGGACGGGCTAGAACATTATCATCAATGTGATTGGGTTTGTGATGATTAACAGGATGTGGTCCCAGAGGCAGCAAGGTGAGCCTTCACAGGACAGCACTATGTCAGGAAATGATCATCTCAAATTGGATAGCAAAGGTGAACTCTCTGTCAGGAGCGATGTCAGGCCCAAGGACATGAAAATGGGGCTGTACCAGCCTGAGCAGGAATGAGAGTTATACCGGGGAAAATTGAAAGTGATAGAAATTAAAGTGTCACATAGATTTGTGACAAACAGTCCCACCTGTAGTCCTGACTTTCCACTCTGTTCATATTTTGGACCAATGCTTCTTTTGGGTCAATCTCATTCAGATTTTATGATAAGAAGTGAATTGAATCTATGAAGCAGAAAACCAAAGAGCTTCATGATTGCTTCACCCAAGTACCTATGGGGATATATTATTCCATTTATTATCAGGTAAATTGATTAAATACCTCTCAATTTTAGAGTCTAGAGCTATTTGCCAGAGAAGATGAAAAGTAAACCTTAGGGCTTGTTTTTCTTAGGAATTTACAATATAGAGGGAGATGAAGCACTACCCTGGGTTTAGAGTATTTTCATTTTGAATATGACTATACAGTGATATTTGTAAAATATTCAAAGTGACATATATAGGGCAGTATGAAAATTTTTCTTCCAGGATGAAGTTAGTAAAGTATCAAGGGGAAGAGAAGATAATTTTTGAAGACAGAAAGTGCAGTATATCTTTTGCAGATTAAATAGCTGTCCTTAAAGAAACAAACTAAAGTTTGGAGAAATTATGCTGATTAATGATATTTGTACTTAATCTATCACCTCCTTGTACCTTACTAAGTCAGACATACAATTCTATAAATAAAGTAGAGCATTAATATATTCAAAGGTTTTAGAATAAAAGTTACAGAAGACAGTTTCTTATTGGAGCAATGTCTATTGAATTCTTACACAACCCAACATCCAGGAGTGGAATCACTTTAGGTGTTAGAAAATCAGGATTTGGATTCTGTTCCTTTTATAACTGCTCTGAACAATGAACTACTAAGATAACTTAGTAGACAAATTGTGAGCTTATCTGTGAGGGAGATCACAGATTAGGTTAATTGAGTTGGGAGCCCCACCCTCAATGTGAGTTACACCATTTCCTTATACTGGGGTCCTGCAGTGAAAGGGAAGAATAAAGAAAGTTGAACTGAGCATTTATCTCTTTTTCTTCTAACTACAGATGCAGTGTGATCACATGAGTTATCTCACATGAGTTCTCCCCATGGTGAACTGAAACCACAAACTGTGATCAAATATAATCTTTGTCTTCTTTAAGTTGCTTTTCCCAGGAATTTTGTCTAGCAATAGGAGAAGTAACTAACACACTACGTTTTTGATGCTTGCAAGGCCAATACTCAACACAGAGACTCTAGAAGATAGAGAACATTAGTTCACAATTATCTCTGAGGAAGAAAAAAAATGATCTTCACAGACGCATTCAGTGATGTTTTTCATAAATCAACAGGTTCATTTATCATTTGTAGACCAGACACTAGCAAAGGAAGCTGATGTTGCTTTGTATTTACACAAGCCAAAGCTCTGCTCAGCTTGGAGCTAGATATCATCAATACTCCTTCAATCAGTAGGAGTAATAGTAGTGGAAACAAGATCCCTAAATCCTGCTGGCCCCTGAAAGAATTCAAAGAGAGGAGAGAATGAAAGCTATGAGGAAATCAAGAGTTTCAACATTTCATTGAAAAAAAAATAACTTTAGTTGTTTTGCTTTAATTGATGCACTATATTTCATACCAATGTGGAGATCATGTGATATGCACCCACACACACACACACACACACAGAGAGATCAGAATATTGGCTTAGCTATCATCTCAAACATTAGTCATCTCTTTACATGAATCAATCAATTCCTCTCTTTTAAAGTACATCAATATGTAAGCATTGAGTGTATTTGCCCTGTTGTTCAATAGCTTTTATTTAACTATAAGTTAGCATCATTTTAGCAAACTTCTGCCCCAAGGGATGTTAGATACAAAAGGGCTACATGTCACCTAGGGTTCTACTTCCACAAATCTCATCAAGTTATTATGGTTCAGAACCTACAAAAATCATCTTCTGTCTTTGGAAGGTAAAGAGAAAAGCAATACTTTGAATGTATTTTTACTAGTCAGTGTTCTCTAAAGAGAGAAAAACAATAAAGTATGTGTTCACAGATACAAGCTCACATATATAATCATGACATATTACACTTGATAGGTTATATAGCTTTAATGATGTTATCTCCAAAACTAGCACTGACACTACCATTCTTTAGACCCAGGAGAGAAAATGCAGCTCCAGCTAAAAGATCTTCAGGTAGAGACACAGGAGTGCCTAGTTCACAGATGAATTTGAAGGTCAATATAGAGGATAATTCTTTTCTGCCTGGATTTTTTTATCTTTCATATAGCAAGACTCAGTAGTGATGAGTACACTCTCCACACATTAGTTTCAAATATTGGTTTTAATGGAGAATACCAGGGTTCTCTGGAGAAAAACTACATCAAGGAATGAGGTGGTAAATTTGTAAGAAGAGTCTGAAACATTTTGGAGATATAGAAAAAAAGTAACTGATCATATAAGGTACGAAAATCTGTCAATGTAATTCACCATATAAACAAACTAAGAGAAAAATATCACATGATCATCACATTAGATGCTGAAAAAGCCTTCAACAAACTCCAACACCCCTTCATGATAAAGGACTTGGAGAGATCAGGAATACAAGGAACATAACTAAACATAATAAAGGCATTTTACAGCAAGCCAATAGCCAACATCAAATTAAAAGAAAAGAAATTCAAAGTGATTCCGCTAAAATCAAGAGCAAGACAAAGCTGCCCACTCTCCCTACATCTATTCAATATAGTACTCAAAGTTCTAGATAGAAAAATAAGACAACAAAAGGAGATCAAGAGATACAAATTGGAAAGGAGGAAGTCAAACATGATCTATTTGTAGATGATATGATAGTACATAAGTGATGCCAAAAGTTGTACCAGGAACTCCTACAGCTAATAAAACCTTCAGTAATGTGGTGAGATACAAGATTAACTTAAAAATCAGTAGCCCTCTTATATACAAATCATAAATGGGCCAAGAAAGAAATCAGAGAAACATTATTTTTTACAATAGTCACAAATAATATAAAATACCTTGGAGTAATTCTAACCAAGAAAGTGAAAGACCTGTATGACAAGAAATTTAAGTCTTTGAAGAAAGAAATTGAAGAAGATATCAGAAAATGGAAAGATCTCCCATGCTCATAAATAGATAGAATCAACATAATAAAAATGGCAATCCTACCAAAGGCAATCTATAGTTTCAGTGCAATCTCCATCAAAATCCAACATTTTTTTTCTTCATAGACCTTGAAAGAACAATACTCAACTACTTATGGAAAAACAAAAAGCCCAGGATAGCTAAAACAATTTTGTGCAATAAGGCAATGTCTGAAGGCATCACCATCCCTGACTTCAAGCTCTACTATAGTTATAGTAATTAAAAACATCTTAGTATTGACAAAAAAAAAAAACAATATGTGGACCAATGGAATCAAACTGAAGACCTTGATATTAATTCACACATTTATGAACACCTGATTTTTGACAAAAAAGCCAAAACTGTACAACAGAAAAAAAAAGCATCTTCAACAAATGGTGCTGGCATAACTGCTATGTCAACATGTACAAGACTATAAATAGATCCATTTCAATCACCATGCACAAGACTCAAGTCCAAGTAGATCAAAGACCTAAACAAATCCAGTTACACTAAACCTGATAGACAAGAAAGTAGAAAGTTACCTTGAATGCATTGGCACAGGAGACCACTTCCTAAATATAACTCCAGTAGCACAGACACTGAGTGCAACAATTAAATGGGACCTCCTGAAAATTAGAAACATCTGCAAGGCAAAATACATGTCAAATAAGACAAACAGCCTACAGAATGGAAAAAGATCCTCACCAACCCCACATATGACAGAGGGCTGATATCCAAAATACATGAAGAACTCAAGAAACTAAACAGCAAAATACCAAACAATCCAATTCAAATATGGGCTACAGATTTGAACAGAGAATTCCCAACAGAAGAATCTAAAATGGCTAAAATACATTTAAGGGATTGCTCAACATCCTTAGTCATCAGGGAAATGTAAATAAAAATGACTTATACATCTGTCAGAATGGCTGAGATAAAAAAACAGATGACAGCTTATGTTAGAGAGGATGTGGAGCAAGGGGAACACTCCTCTGTTGGTAGGAGTACAAACTTGTACAGCCACTATAGAAATCAGTATGGCGACTTCTCAGAAAATTGGGAGTCAATGTACTTTAAGACAGTACATTTAAAACAGACAATAATATCAATCTTGAGCATATACCCAAGGGATGCTCAAGCATACCAGAAAGACACTTACTCAAATATGTTCTTAGCAGCATTATTCATAATAGACCGAACCTAGAAATAACCTAGATGCCCCTCAACTGAAGAATGGATAAAGAAAATGTGGTACATATACACAATGGAGAACTACTGAGCTGTAAAAAAAATGACATTATGAAATTTGCAGGCAAATGGATGGAACTAGAAAATATCATCCTGAGTGAGGTAACTCAGACTTAGAAAGACAAATATGGTATGTACTCAGTCACAAGTGAATGCTAGATGTAAAGCAAAGGATAATCAGGCTACAACCTACAGCTCCAGAGAAGCTAGCTAGCAAGGAGGACCCTGAGAAGGAGGCATGGATCACCCTGGGAAGGGGTAATAGATGAGATCTCCATGAAAAAAACTGAGGGTAAGGGGTGTCAATAGAGGAGAGCAGAAGGAAGGGGAGGGGAGGGAGATGATAACATTAGGGATTGAGATGGTCAAACTGGGAGAGGGATGGAATGGGACAGCAATGAAAGAGATATTTTGACAGAGGGAGACATTATAGGGTTAGGGAGAAACATGGTGCTAGGGAAATTCCCAGGAATCCACAAGGATGACCCCAGGTTAGAGTACTAGCAATACTGAAGAGGGTGCTTGAACTGGCCTACCATGATAATCAGATTGGTGAATACCCTAAATGTCATTATAGAGCCTTCATCCAGTAACTGATGGAAGCAGATACAGGGATCCACAGCCAAGCACCAGACCAAGCTCCAGGATCCAGTCAAAGAGAAGGAAGAGGGATTATATAAGCAAGTGGGGACAAGATCATGATGGGGAAATCTACAGAGACAACTGAACCAAGCTCATGGTAACTCTTGAACATTAGACAGACAGCTATAGAGCCTGCATGCGAGAGGACTAGGCACTCTGCATGTGTGAGACAATGGTGTAGCTTGGTCTGTTTGAGGGGCCCCTAAGAGTGGGATCAGGATTTATCCCTGGTGCATGGTCTGGCTTTTTGGAGCCCATTCCCTATGATGGGATGTTTGCTCAACCTTGATGTAGGTGGGAGGAGTTTGGTCCTGCCTCAACTGAATGTACCATGTTTTGCTGACTCCCCATGGGAAGCATTAACCTTTCAGAGGAGGGATTGGGGATGGGTTGGGGGAGAGGCTGGGGAGGCAGCAGAAAAGGGATGAGAAGGGCATCTGTGGTTGGTATATAAAATGAATTAAAACTTTTCTTAAATTAAAAAATCTAAAAGGCTAAAACAGACACATTTATAGGTTAAAAAAAGAAACTGATCATAAACCAAGAATGTAAAAGAAAAACATACAATGATGGACTTATACCTACTTAGTTAGGGTTCTTATTGCTGTGAAGAGACACCATGACCATAGCAACTCTTACAAAGGGAAGCATGGCAGCCCAAAGGCAGCCATGATGCTGGATCATCTGGATCAGCAGGTAGCAGGAAGAGAAAGTGAGCCAGTGGGACTGGCTTGAGTTTTTGAAGACTCAAAGCCCACCTCCCAGTGACAAGCTTCCTCCAACAAGGTCACATGTCCTAATCCTTTCAAATGATGCCACTTCCTATGAGTGAATGAGGGCCATTTTCATGCAAACCATCGCATTCTACTCCCTGGCCCCCAGAGACTTGCACATCATAATGCAAAATGCATTTACTCCAACTTCATAAGTCCCTATAGTCTATAACAGTTTCAACACTGTTCCAATTCAAAATATCAATGTCTCTAATACTCATGGCAATCTCTTAACTATATCCTGGAAAATCAAAATTGAAAAGAAAATCACATACTTCCAATATACAAAGGCACAGGATATTCATTATTACTCCAAAATGTAGAAATGGGAGCATACTAAGGAAATACTGGACTAAAGCAAGTCCCAAACCCTGCTGGACAAACTCCAAACTCTGCATCTCCATGACTGATGTCCAAGCACTCTTCAGATCTCCAACTCCTTTCAGTTTTGTCAGTTGTAACACACTTCTTCCTGGTGGGCTAGTTCTGCAGGGTAGGTATTTCATGGCTCTGGCAGCTCGAATGTCTTATGGTCTCCAAGGCAATCCTGGCTTCATGTTACAGCTTCACACAATGGCCTCTGTGGACTTCCATGCAGGGACCCCCCTACCACAGTGGCTTTCCTTAGTCACAGAAGGAGATTCCATAACTCCTTTCTTGTATCCTTGACTCTAAAGACAGAACCAAATGGCCAAAGTTGCCAATTCTGCTGCTTTCTGGGGCTAGAACATGGCCCCCGTTCAAATATATTTTTTACCAACATTTTGTCTTTCATGGTTTCCTTCACTGCCTAAGCTTGGCTATCCTGGAGCTCGCTTGGTAAACCAGACTGGCCTCGAACTCAGAGATCCACCAACTTCTTCTTTCTGAGTGCTGGGATTACATTAAAGGTATGCACCACTATATCTGGCCCTATGCTTTTATTTAATTTCTTTTCCCTTTTTAAAATTTCCTTTCACAAGTTTGAAACTTAGCTGGATAGTGTCTTGCTCTGAGCTCACCCTTCCCTTTATTCTGCTTAGCATCTGGCTTTTCTTTAATCTGTTACACTTCCTGGTGCTCTTTTTCTACTCAAACTGTACAGTTATTTTTTATTATTCCTTGCTAAGCTTGCCCTGTTTCATTATATATCTGCATAAGGCTGACCCCTAATAACCACAGGATACAGTCAACACTAGGCTGTTTTGAAATCTCCTCTACCAATGTAATTAATAGAAAACTCTTCAATTTAACCTCAGACAGACAAGGACAAAAAACAACTACATTCTTGACCAAAATATCACAAAACAGTCTATAGACCACATACTAATATTCTTCTTTGAAACTCTGACCCAGGCCCTCATACTTCAAATCACTTTCAGCATCACAGTCTTCCGGGCTTTTACTAGTGTGGGCCATTAAGCCCAACTTAAAGCATTCAGCTCCTTTCCTGAACCAAAGCCCCAAATTCTACACTCCTCCAAACAAAGGCATGGTCGAGACTATCACCATAATATCCTAATCCCTGGTACGGTACCAATTTTTATCTTAGTTAGATTTTTTATTGCTGTGAAGAGACACAATGACCACACCAATTCTCAAAGAAGAAAACATTTAATTGGGCGTACATTGTACCCAAAATACATAGAAACATACTGAGAAAGCTCTCACTGTCCAATGCTGGAGAAGTTCAAGCAATAAAATAAAGAATCATCGTGTTATAACTCAGTTTAAAACAAATATCCACAATTTAATGCATATACAAATGACCAAATGGATAAATCAATGACAGGTGAAAGACATCAAATCCCTTTTGATGAAAAATTTTCCAAAGATGTGAATGTTCTCAATGGGAAAGATCTCTTCCTACCCTTCAAGGGTGGTTGACACTTCTTTATAAAGTACTGCACTTAGGAACATCATGGTTAGTTTTTTCTCATCTTGGCATGATCTGGAGTCATTAAAAAGAGGAAACTTCAACTAAAAAATGCTTCTTTCAGATTGTTTTCTAAGTTCCTTTACATAGAAAAGGACATTGACTGCCTGACCAGTGATTTTTAGAGCACCCAAAAATAAATTTAGCATTCTTCATGTTGAATGGAAATGTGAACACACACGCACTGTATGTGTGTGTGTGTGTGTGTGTGTGTGTGAGAGAGAGAGAGAGAGAGAGAGAGAGAGAGAGAGACAGAGACAGAGAGAGACAGAGAGAGACAGAGAGAGACAGAGAGAGACAGAGAGAGAGAGAGATTTGGTTGTGAGAACATGCCAGGAAGTAACTAGAATCACAGAGTGCTATGGAGATGTTTATGTGGCTCATTGTTAACTTGCTTCTGCAATGAGCAGTGTAGTTTAAATACCAAAAAGGACCCCAAATGAAATAAAAGGAATCAAAAGGAAATCTGTTTTCACAATCAAATCACTGCAGTGATGCCACTAAATATCTGAAGGGTAGCAACCTGGATAAGAATTTCATGTTACATGATTTGTAAGACACACATGACATCCAAACATCTTCATATTTTGGAAAACTTTCAGTACACACATAGCAACTATAAAAAATCAAAATGCAGACTTGTAGAATTCAGTTCTAGTGTGTGCATCTATAAAGCACATCTACGGCTCAGGGAACATTGTAGAAGAGGGAATGGGATGACAAGATTGGAAGAGTCAATGGGCCTGGGAGTTTGCTATGAGATTTTTCTCTCCTAACAATTATTAGAAACTTCAAGTTCACAGTCTTAGCAACATGACTGCCCAGTCATGAACTGAAAAATAATTGTATCAATGAACATTACAAACTGTATGTAGAAAAGCCCAGGAGGCCTCAACCATACACAGAGAACTATAGACAACTGGGGAAACCTGAGATTGAGAGAGGTCATCTTCCCCAGGGATAAGCCCAACAATTGGTTGTCCAGTGCCAAACAACCAGCCTTAAAACATACCTACAGATAACATTATACAGACTGAACAGATTATATTTAGTGATATATATATATATATTATATATATGAGAAATATATTATCTTTTATTAGAAATATCACTATATAGTCCTCAATATAGCCTGTTAAGTCCATACAATTTTATCTTGGGGATGTTTTCCTGCATACCTACATCCATAAAGTATATATCCCATATATTTTAAGAATTCATATATATGTATGTATGCAATAACAATTAGCAAAAAATAAAAGAGTATGAGCTTGAAGGAGTATAGGGAAGTGTTGGAGAGAAAAAAGGTAAGAGAGAAATATTGTAATTAAATTAAATTTTCAAAAGAAGAAAATTATCAATGTAAATGAGGAATCAAAAAATAAAGTTAAGTGAAGAAGTATTAGAAAAGAATCTAATCTAACCATATGTTGAATTAAGTTAAAATTGTCCTAGACCACATTTATAAATACACTGGTAATTTATTAGCTAAGTTTATTTTAAGCTTGCAGAACAAAGCTGCATGTTAAAAACACATGCTTTGACTCACTGGAGGAAAAGATCTTTCATTGAGCCAGGATCATCATGGACAATGTATTTTGTTTTATGTTCATACGAAAGTTGATGGATTGTGAGTATTGTCCATTTTTCTTATCTGGTATATACCAGACATTCAGTGACCCTTCCCAAGGGCAATTCTGCAACCAGCACAGAGACCATGTAAACCCTCTGGATCTCTCTTTTGTGCTCCATATTGAAAAGACAAAAGATCTGGATCTTTGTATTTCCAAAAAAATTTAAGATGGATATGTCTTTGTTATGAACTGAAAGGAAAACAGTGTTTAATCATGACCACAAACCTATATATTTTTGTCCCAGAGAAATTAACAAAACTCAGTTCGCATCTATGCTCTTCCTTCTCCACCTAAATTATTTAATCATTAATGAAATTTCTTGGCTACTCTCTAGTTTGGCATCATGTTCACCATCCCTCCACAACAGCAATCTCAGCTTCAGAACACCCTCCCATGGATGATCTATTTTGTAATTAGTAATTTTTGTGCCAATAAGATATAGGAAAATTGAGGGGCATACTACAAAAATTTTGTTCATCTTTTACAAATCTATTATTGCTGCACTTCTCATTTTTCTGAAAGCTGATGGTTTACTGTATAATGTTGCTTTGGATTAATGAGTAAACCCATTTTGTCTTCTTGGTTTTGTTTTGTTTTGTTTTGTTTTTTCGAGACAAGGTTTCTCTGTATAGTTTTGGTGCCTGTCCTAGATCTCGCCTTGTAGACCAGGCTTCCCTCAAACTCACAGAGATCCACCTGGCTCTGTCTACTGAGTGCTGGGACTAAAGGCATGTGCCACCACTGCCAGGCCCATTTTGTCTTCTAAATATGGCTGCTACACGATGGGAAGGTCACAGATCCATCTTACACTGATACAATCTGGAAGACTTTGGTAGATGTAGAAGACATATTTATGCTATTTATTGCTGTCTTTGAACCAATAATGGATTTATTTATTTATATCTAAATGATCTTTCTATATATTCAAAGATATCCCAAAGCAAGTTATTGGAATAAAATAGAATAGCAGCAGCTAAACATAATGATATATTTGCAAGGACCTGAAGAATCTGAAAATTATAAACATTAAATTCAATTAAAACAAATCTCCTTTTATATAAACTGAATCATAGATACTGGTGGCTGAAAGGAGAGAGGAGAGAGCAGACAGACAGACAGACACAGAGAGAGAGAGAGAGAGAGAGAGAGAGAGAGAGAGAGAGAACAAAGAGTAACAATATCTACAAAATACCTCATAAGTTTGATAGATACCCACTGTTTATATATGTAAGGCTGGAGAGATGGCTCAGCAGTTAAGAACACTGACTGTTCTTCTAGAGGACTGGGGTTCAGTTCCCAGCCCCCACATAACACCTCACAACTGTCTGTAAATCCAGTTACAGGGGATCTGATATCCTCATACCAGTGCACATGAACAAAAATAAATTATTTTTTAAAATGTAAAAAAGAAAAGTTCACACACAATACTGAAATATAGAGGGATCTCCTTTATTAAGGCTCATGAGAGAGATCATTAAGTGTAGCAGGAGTTTTCTCTCCGGGACCCGCCAAGCCCCAGCAGTTCCTTAGCCCACTTATAAATAAACATACAGATGCTTATATTATTTAAACTGCTTGGCCATTAGCTCAGGCCTACCATTATCTAGCTCTTATTCTTATATTCAGCCCATTTCTATTAATCTATACTTTGCCACGTGGCCCGTGGCTTACTGGTACCTTACATCTTCCTTGTCCTGGCAGCGGCTGCAGGCAGTCTCCCCCTTCCCTTCCTGTTCCCTCAATTCTCCTCTCTGTTAGTCCCGCCTATACTTCCTGTCTGGCTACTGGCCAATCAGTGTTTTAGTTATTAACACATTTGCCATACAGAACATCCCACAGCAATTAAGGAGCAGGCACAGGGCACCAAACTTTGTTCAGTGTGTTTATTCAGGTTATGAAGTGGAGTCTTTGTTCCAATAAACTGTATGTATATTTGTTGCTTCTTAATCCTGATTCCCTTGGGTCAAAATCATGTTATCTTTCATAAAAACAACAACAAAAAACAAACAAATCAAAACTCCAGAAACTTCATGAACTTATGGAAACACAAGAATGGTGTACTTCTGAACAATTTGGTCCCATAAATTGTAGCTAATACTGTTCCCACTACCATTTCTAGAAGCATAAAATTCCAAATACTAAAGGATAAATGATAACAAGAAATCTCCAAACAAGCAAGCAACCACAGAGTAGCACAAAATAAGAGAAATCAAAACTTTGAGTTAGTGTTGAAATTTTTTTAATTTCATTTGTACTTACAAAGGAATGAAATAGACTGTCAAAAAACATTAATATGTTCAATAAATAAAAACAATCTAGGGCTCTTTCTACTTGCTTTTAAAAACACAGTTAAAATGATTATTCTATTGACAATGTTTTTTCTTTTGCCAGTCAAGTTTGGTTCTATCCTAGGTTTCTGGACTGACTATACAGCCTCTGGGTCCTGGCCCTCAAGGCAGTGTCATGTGTGGATTCTCTCTCATAGTATGGATCTCAAGCTGGACTAGTCACTGGTTGGCCACTCCATAATAATGCCTGCACCCTTTTGTTGCAGCATATCTTATAGACAGTGAAAATTGTAGGTTAGACTTTATGTAGCTGGGTCCTAATCCCTCCCCTGGAAGTGTTAACTGGTTACAGGAGATGGCCAGTTCAGGCTCTGTATTTCCCATTGCTAGAAGTCTTAGCTAAGCTCACACTCATAGATTCCTGACAGTTTCTATTGTACTTAGATTTCTAGCTCATCCAAAGGTGCCCTTGATTCCAGTTGTCTTTCCTAGTACTCTCTCCCTCCATTCTCTCCCTACCTGATCCCTCCTGTTCCCATGCCCACCCTCCCATCTAGACCTCTCCCCCATCCACCTGTGATGGCTATTCAATTTACCCTTCACAGTGAGATTCATTTGCCCCATCCTTGCCTTGAGTCGTCCTTGTTGCTTAGTTTCTTTGGGTCTGTGGATTGTAGCATGGTTATCTTTTACTTTATAGCTAATGTCCACCCATAGGTGAGTCCATACCATGTTTGTCTTTCTGGGACCAAGTTACCCGACTTGGGATGATCTATTTTAGTTTCAACAATTTGCTGGCAAATTTCAAGATGTCATTTTTATTAACAGCTCAGTAATAATCCATTGTGTAAGTGTACCACATTTTCTTTATCCATCCAGTTAAATGATTCCTAATGATGTTCTGCCATACTCATGTACTGTTGCCTAGACCAGGTGCTATCAGAGAGGCTTTATCCAACAATTGATGAAGAGAGATGCAGAGACCCACAACCAAACACTAGGTGGACCTCTTGGAGAATCTTGTGGAAGAGGGGGAGGAAGGATTATGAGAGCCAGAGGGGCTAAGGACACCACAAGAAAACTCACAAAATAAATATCCTGGGCTCATAGGAGCTCACAGAGACTGAACTGCCAACCAGAAAACTTGAATGGGACTGACATAGGCCCTATGCTCATAAGTTATAGTTGTGTAGGTTAGTCTTCTTGTGGGACTCCTACCAGAGGGATCAGGAGCTATTTCTATTACCTAATTTTTGTGCCCTTTCTTCCTACTACATTGCCTATCTGGTCTTAATTCAAGAGGAGGGGCCTAGTCTTATTGTGCCATGATATACCATGGCTGGCTGATATACATGGGAGGCCTGAACTTTTCTGAAGAGAAAGAAGTTGTGGATGGGGCAGAGGGAAGTTTGTGGAGGGACTGGGAGGAAAGGATTGAGGGAAAACTGTGATCAAGCTGGAAAAATTAATAATAATAATATAAATTAATAATAACAAAAGAAAAATAAATCCTACTTTTTTCAGAAAAGACCAACAAAAAAGATCATTCCATGGTTAATACATAATATTTGATTTGGATAAGATGTAATATATATGAATTAAGAAGGAAAGTAGCAAAATATAGTGAAACAACCTATATCTTAAGTTCAGTGAAGACATATTCAGATAAGCTCATATTCATCAATATTTTCCATTATTTGTTAATTATCCAACTCCTTCATAAGGAGGACAGATTTGCTTGTTCAACAGATGAGTTCATGAAGTAGAGAATACTCAGATGTACCACCACTTTGAAGGAATGGTGGCCATCACCCTGTGACTCTCATCCAGAGAAGAGTGGTAGCTGTTATGGAATGAATTGTGTTCCTCCAAATTCATAAACTGATAGTCCAATCCTAATTTCTCTAGATAATATTTCAAAAATAGTTTCTTTTTTGAAGAGACAAGTAGGTTGAAAGATGCCACAGGAAGGGCCCCTAGTTAAGTTCATAAACACTCTTCTCCAAAGAGACTAGAATACACATGGTGACACCAGAGATGCATACACAGAGAAGATACCACGGGAAGATACAAGAGAAAGTATGTATTTGTCACTATCTCCAGATACCTCAAGAAATTATCTTCCTACCACATTAAGAGCTCTTCTCCAACTTCTAGCTTCATGAATAGTAAGAATGTAGATTTCCACTATCGATTCATGTTATAGGTAGAGGATGTCTTGGCAACAGCAGTAACATAAATATTGCATGAAACAGCATTACTCTGGGGAAGGCAGAATATCTAGTCAAATTTCAGTTCTTCAAATCTAGATATATGTTTTATTTACTTTTTAGGATACGCTTATCTCATGTAATATTTAGGACATTTTAGTATAAATTAATACAAACTTTAATTAGAAATTACTGCTTATTTAATTTAAATTATTAAAATTTGATTCAGTAGTTACATTTTGTTAAATCTAGCAACTTATAATTTATGAAGATTTCAAAAAGTAGTATTTGATATTGTATCTAAAAATATAAATATGATTATAAATATAAGTGTAAGTACTTATAAATTTCAATGGAGTAGAAGAACAATTGTATGAACAGATTACATTAGAAATTTTTTATCAAATTCTTCTACCATGCATACATTGCTGAAGTTCCCACAGCCTGTAAACATGAAATATACAACACTATCAATTTGATATGGAATTGACATCTTAGAACTCGGCAGTTTTTTTTTTTTTCTGTAGATGTATGTGTGTGGAGCAAGTTCATGTGTGTGCAGGTGTGCATGTGTGTGTGCATATGTGTGCACGCATGCATTCACACGCAAATGCATGAACATCTGCCCATGCAGAGGCCATGGGTCAATCTGAGGTTTTATTTTTCAGGCACAATCTACCTTTTTTCTCTTTTAATTCTTTGGATATCTTGTACATGTATACAATGAACTTAGTCATTTCTAGCCCTGAACCCATTCTACCCAACATGTACTTCTCTACCTTCATGTCTTATTTTTGTGTGTAATAAGCAGGATTTCATTAGATGCTTGCATGAGTGTGAATGGGAGGTTATTTATTGGTGTGCCATGTAGATAACTTACTATTGGCTAACCTAGTGATAAAACTGACATAAATCTCCAGCAAACATTAATTGCTTTCAGATGCTGAGAACAGGTAGAATCCTATAACCACAAACCAACCCATTCATGGTGAAAAGATGGCTGCCTTTTTTGTAGACTTTGTTCAGATAATCACAAATACAATGAGTCTGGCTGGGTGGTGGTAACGCGCGCCTTTAATCCCAGCACTTGGGAGGCAGAGCCAGGTGGATCTCTGTGAGTTTGAGGCCAGCCTGGTCTACAGAGAGAGATCTAGGACAGACACCAAAACTACACAGAGAAACCATGTCTCAAAAACACAAACAACAACAACAACAACAACAAAATTACAATGAGCTCATGAGTGCAATAATTGTGTTATATCTAGACGAGATTATTATGCCACATACAATCCCATCCTTTGGCTCTTGCATTTGTTCCCCTCTTTCTTCCGAGATGTTCCTTGAGCTTTGCAGAGGGTTTGTCCAGAGCTTGTCAATTAAACTGGGCTAGCTAGCCAGTGAAACCTAGGGATCCACTGGTCTCTACTTTTTCAGCACTGGGGTTTTAAGTGTGAAGAACTATAGCCAGCTTTTTACTTGTTGCTGGGAAATCAAACTCAGGTCCTAATGATTTTCTGACAAACCCTTTACCAACTATGTCATCATCCCCGCCCCCCAGTACCATAACACAGTTGTTTTCAAACTTAGTCAAACTTAGGAGCTAAAAACATTTTGTGGACGTGCATCCAGACTAATGGGTCACTAATTTAATATGACTAAAAGATGTTAATCAGTTCAATTTAAACATCTCCCACACTCATGGAACAAATGGGTGGTGAGATAGATTATGTGAATAGTTTCTGTAGTCTTGAACTTAATAAAACTTTGTGAAAGGGAAGGTAATGATAAATGAGATTTCAGGAATGTTTCTTTTGCAGCAGAAACTCACAGTTTTATACTGGGGATGCTTGTTTTACAAACACAAAAGTATATATACACATAATTGACAGTGTCAATTTGTTAAGAAGAGAACTGTAAAAAATAATTTATTAAAATTTACTTATAAATTAAAGATGATTATTGTTTAGTAGTTGTAGATAAAGCTGTATGTTAGTGATACCATTCACATAAAAAACTATCCTTTTCATTGATGTAGTGTTGTTTCAACAGAATTTCAGTTTACAGAAATTATGGGTTTAACAGATTGTTTTATAGTTATATATACAATAAATCAAAGAGGTTGGTAGGTAAAATAAAATCTCCCTTGTATTCTTCTCAGAAATTAGAATAATTGGTCAACAATGTGGAATATATACTTTCCAAAGCCTATTTTTGAGAAACAGGGTTAGGCACCTCTGTAAAGATGGGCCACACCAAGTTTACTCATATTCCTAGTAGCCTTGTCTCCTAGCACATTATTAAAATGGGGGCATTTTTCTGAAGATATAGACTTGTGCTGCATGGGATTTTCACAGGCTACTTAAGAGATTATTCCCAAATGATCCTGTGGCAGTGTTCAATGTAGCAGTTTGTTGTTCTAGCCATAGACGTGACTGTAGGGCCAGGCAAGCCAATGAAAAGATTCTGTCTCAGTGGCCATAATGAGAGAAGGAAGATATATTTCTTAGGAATGGTAAATTATAAATTTGTGATGAAACTGGTGAGTGATAATGCTCTAGGCCATGCGCGTGGCCCTGAATGACTGTGTTCAGTATATACTCTGAATATAGATACTTACCAAGTCTATGGTGTCCCCTGTCTCTCTCGTTTTGTATGTCTCTGTGTGCTGTTGTGACTAACTCTCTCTCTCTCTCTCTCTCTCTCTCTCTCTCTCTCTCACACACACACACACACACACACACACACACACACACACACACAGACACACCTCTCTCTCTCTCTTTCTCTCTCTCTCTCTCTCTCTCTCTCTCACACACACACACACACACATAGACATCTCTCTCTCTCTCTTTCTCTCTCTCTCTCTCTCTCTCTCTCTCTCTCTCTCTCTCTCTCTCTCTCCCTTCTTCAGCTATACATACCATCTGGTAATTATTACATGATATTAAGCTGACTAAGAAGCTAGATCACTTCTCACTGTGTGTGTAGCAGAGAAGTGATTTGAAGCAGAACAACTAATCCCCTTTTCAGCTGGAAGAGATCTATATTTCATTCTTCTCTTAACAGACAGAAGTTTCTTAACCCATCTTGATATGGCTGTTCATTTATTTGAACTTTTACACACAATACTTTAGTTAATCATAATTATGACAAGTCAGCAGAATATCATGGTGATCTTAGTAGCTTTCCTTCTTTACACACAATGTCTTCCAGTATAAGCAAAACCGAGCATAGCATTGCAAGGTTCCTATGAAAACTGGCGATTCAGTGAGCTGTGAGTCACTTTTGGTGATCAGCCTCAATCGTGACTGTGCCTGACTTGGTGTGGTCTCTTAAGAATACTTGGAAAATTTTAAGGACTGCTCAAGTTATTAACATGACTTCACCCTTTTCTTCTTTCTTCTTGATTAGATTAAAGTAGATTTGAACACACGTTCTGTGGCTCTCCACACTGTGACTGTAACTTTGTTTTGGTTTAGGCTGTATCCAGCTACCTACCTTTGAAAGACTTTAAATCTCAATCAAGTAACTTGCAGGGGACTGACCTAGGCTCTCTGCATATTTGTTACAGTTGTGTAGTTTGATCCTCTTGTGGGAATCTTAACAGTGTGAGCAGGGACTGTCTCTGACTCTTTTGATGGCTTTGGGGATCCTCTTCTTCATACTGCATTGCCTCGTCCAGCCTTCAGACTAAGGGAAATGTCTAGCTTTATTGCAACTTGATAAGTCGTGTTTGGTTGATACCCACAAGAGGCCTGATTTTTTCTGAATAGAAACAGAGGAGCACTGGATGGGGTGGGAGGTAAGGTAGAGGGTATGGGAGGGAAGGGACTGGGAGGAGAGGGAAGATATACTGTGGTCAGGATGTAAAATAATAATAATAATAATAATAATAATAATAATAAATTTTTAAAAACATGTTAAATCCTCATGAATCATCTTTATTGAAGTTGAATTGTACCCTTGTAGCCAAGTGAAAGACAGAAAATTATCATTTTGAATCAGCTCCTTTTATCTGTATGTTTTAACCCACACTTGTACTGTTAAGCAGAACTTTATTGGAACAAGAATATGTAAAGTACATGGTGAAAGGCAGTCATACATTGTTAGACTACCAATTGGCAGTCTAACATTGGTTAGAACCTCAACCTGACATATTTTTCCTTCACAATGATCCACACATTTGGAGTGAAGAATGAAATGGTATGCAGCAAAAACATACATTTATTTATAACTGTCTCCCATCTTCTTACAGGATGTGATGCCCATATACTCATTTGGGCAGCATGTGTACTAATATGGAGTGTGTTGACCTCTCTAGTCTTGCCATTTTGTAAGTGTGAGCCCTGACTGAAACCCTAGCTTCTTATTTTGAATTTAATTTGTTGTTAAGGATTTCTGTATCTGGGGGATGTAATTAGGCTTTCTCAGACATCTGTCTGTCAGGAAGGATAATGACCTTTCCAGCACACGTTCACCACTGAACACAAATCTTAATCGAAGACAGGGTTTGAGGAGCTCCATGGAAACAACAGAAAGTTCTGGTCTCCTGGGTCTGGTAATTTAAGAGAGCTGGCCATCCAGCTGCATTTACAAGCAGCTCTTCACACAGAAGTCAGCAATTATCTCCTCAGACCAGGTGACAGATGGTAGGAAAACATTCTCTAGGCCCAGGAGCTAGGTGTCTGCAGCTGTGAGACATATCTCACCAGGGTTCCTCTGCGTTTGCGTCCTATGACAGGCTTCATTGCTATCAAATGGGCCAGACCCCTTTAGAAATGCCACTCACTGCATTTCTCTTCTTCTATGAATCTTCAATCTCCCCAGAGCAGGCCTCTGCTAAATCAAACAAACAAACAGAAAGGTTTTCATTTTATACTCATCTACCTCTGTAAGAGTAATTTAATGCATAAAGTCCTATAATCATAAGAAAGAAAAAAACACCATCAACTTATAGTTAAGCAAGCAAAAGCCCATTCTCACCTCATTGACCCATTAGGAAACTCCACTCAGACTGTGTTCCTGTTGATTTCTCTCTCAGAATTCTAAAGTTCCTTGAAGCCAAAGATCTTATTTCATTCGTGTTATTTCTAGGTAGCTACCTAATGTGCATTTTACACATAAACTAGTTACATGGAACAAATAATGGATTAATTAGTTGGGAAGACACTACTGATATGCTCCGATGAACTAAGGGTTATGGTTGGAAGGAAAGGGAGCATTGTTAATTGATGAGGTCCCCCTAGATCTTTGAAAGCAGTAGGTAATTCTGAAGGATATCAAGTACAAAGGTTTCATCAGAGCAACACATAACTTCCAATTCTGCCAAACAGTTGCCTTGACTCCAGGTTCCCTTTGGAACTGAATTTTCACCAGAATTAATCACTTAGCTCCTTTTCTAACCAGCCTCTTAGTAGGCCCAAATTCCAACAGCAGTTCTCACTTAAACAGTTCTTCTGCTGAACTTCAAGCTTTTTGTTACTCAGCTGCAGCCCTGGGATGTTTTCCAGTCTTACTTCCAAGTTTGAAGCTACACTCTAACAATGATTTTTGCCAATGTCTTTTATATGTTTCTAGATGTCAAATTTTAGGAGGACTTGCACATTTTATGACAATGACATGTACTATCGTGGGTGATGCTACATATACAAATCAATGATGTTATGAAAAATGCTATCTTTAGATGGTACATGGAAATTAAATATATGTATATTAATTAAATACAGTTTTCTAACATTTACAGAAGAGTTTCTGGGACAAATCATGTCACTCTCAGGGGCAACGAACCCCTTATCTCCAGAGAAAAAAGTATCTTGAAAAATTGTCATCTATGTATAATATTATAGTGGGTATTCCTTCTACTTATGGCCTTAGGGTACCAGCCCCTAGGGTATGGCCTCTTGGCTAGCTTAAGACCTGAGGAGCATGTACACGGGTCTCTTCTCTCTAGTGCTCTTGGATGGTGCAGACCGAATCAGGAGGCCAGAAGCAGCATGGAACCAATCCTCAGCCTTTTAGGACTCTATGAATGAATCTGTCTTATCCTGTAGTCATGAGTTGTTTTACCCACAATATAATTCTTTAATAAATAATCTTTTTATTAGTAATATACATATTTCCTGTATTATCTGGTGCATAGCAATAGAGAACTTCTCATAACCCAAGATATTTCTGTTTTGCACCTTTATGGCAGTTAGAATTTTAAGGAACATAGAACACAAGTGCTTTATTTATATTTCCCTAATAATTAAGTTCATCATTATCTATTTTCATTTTACTGATGTATGTGGGATCCAATGATGACAACTGACAAACAAAACCAAAATAAATAGCTCTGAAATCTTGATTAGAGCATTTGACCTCGTGACACATGGCAATCTGATGCCTAAGTGATGGGTCATTGTAAAATATTGATAAAGCATACCAGACACCCTTGCCTAGTGAAATCATGATGATGTATTCCTGAGATTGTGCCTGAAGACACATATATTGGAACATACATAATGACACAGTTAAACATTGTAATGACATACATAAAACTGTTTTATACTCTGTTAGAGAAACATGCGAAAACTATTTTATATTCTGTTAAAGAAACATAAGACTGCTTTGTTTTGGAACTACATCCAAACCAGAAATGATGGTGTGCGGCTATCTCTGCACTCAGGAGGCTGAGGCAGGATGGCCGTAATTCCAACACCAGGCAGTCAGTACTGCACAACACCTGTCTCATAATACCAAACACAAGCACAAAATCAATCAATTATGTACACTAAGAGTTTTTCCAAAGTACTGTGACATTGAGGCATTTGCCTTTACACATTTAATACGATTAAAGATCTCAGCAAATTTCACTATGATGAATTGGAATCATCAAATATTACTAAGGCAGTGAATTTCTCTTGATATAAAGATGGCTAACATGTTTTGATAAAAGTTTCACAACAATCCTTATTTTTTTTTTAATGTAGAAGCATCCAAATGGAACAGAGTATATTTAGAATAAAAGATATGACCAAGGAAGAGCATCTTCATACCCATTCTTATAATTCAAATCCTACTAGCCCACAAATGTCAAATGAATAACTTGGAAGGTACAATTATAACTAGGGGAAGGATATACTGCTAGCCATCCAAATTTTCTGTTATGTCTGAAAACCCTTAGGGATGCCTTATGTTCAGAGACTAAATTACTCATATTCTGCTTTTTCCAGGATTGCAGGCTGCCTGTAGTCTCCACACAATAAATCTCTTTCTAGCAAGTGTGGTCAACTCCAGAGCTCCAGCCAGGACCTAGCCACCAATATGTGCTCTATCTAAACATCAGGGGTGCCTAACAATCCTTTCTCCCCATTGTATCTTTCTGTTTGCATTTGTGAATTTCACTAGAATTATCTGCAAAAGTGGTCAAATTTTTCATCTTTTTCTGCCTATAACTTACACTATGACACACGATCTATGGTCTCAAAGCATTATCAGCAATAGATATAAAGTTCTGTCTTCTATTTCAAATTAGAGCCCAGACCTCAGGACTCTTCCCTCAGGTCCCCCTTTCCACATCACTTTATGTGGACAGATGCCTGTACAGAAGGTTCTGCTACAACTGTCAGGTTCACAGATCAGCATAGTCATAGGATAGTAAAATCTACAAAGAGAGTCCAGCCACAGGGACCTCACAGTTTAGTGTCAAAATTATTATAAAAGATAATACAATGAAACCCAAAATTAGACAAATGTGGTTTTAGTGACTATGATTAAGTTGAAGAACGTTGTGCTTTGGCAGAAAGTCATAAGAGAAATTTATTTTATTTCAGAATCAGTGAAACCAAAGTCATCGATGAGATCAACTGTCAAGGCCAGATTAGTAAGCAGGGAGCAGGCAGAGGAGTGGGTGCTGACCCAAGCAGGTGATCACCAGGGACATGGGCTTTTGTCTAGGAAGAAATGTCCTTTTTTGAGCATTGAAAACAGAGATTCTGTAGCAAAAGCTTCTAAAGTAAAGAGAATAGTGACAGTAACTAAGGCCAAAGGGAGATCTCTGAGCTTGAAAGCCATCTCATAATGTGAAGTGGGCATTGCTGAATGCATTTATCAGAATCAGATGTACTTTAAAAGGTAATCATTCTCAGAAAAAAATGGCAAGGCTAGCATGTCAGAAAGCATGTGCTCTTCTCTGCTTCAGGACTCACATTCCATAAACACCACTGCTCAGAATGATAACTAGAATACACTAGACTGTAACCTAGGGTGCATAGTACTAAAAGAACTCAAGCTATCACAGGCTTACTGAATGAATATTCATTTGTATTATGTGTAGTCTATGACCTTTCCTTTTAACCATAAATATTTTATTGCTATACCCAAGATATGGAACATCTTAAGGTGAGGGAAACAGGAATATGTGATACAGGGAATTAAGAAGAGTCATCTCTTGGTGGGCCACAGAAAAAGACATGAAGGATTAAGAAACTAGTGAATTTCCCGGAAAAATGACTTCATGAAGGTCAATGATACAATATACCCCATATGTGTTAGGTTGGGGGTAATGTGAGGACAGTCAGATAAGTGGAGTGTCAAAATCCCATAGAACTTGAAGATTTTGTTTTCTACATGGCCAGCTGCTAGACAGGCTCACACTAACAAGTCATGGCAAACTTTACTTAAGTCAAAGGCCATCTGGTATCGTGTACCTTGCCACACAAAATGCGATTGCCAGGGAGAGGTGCCAACTTGTTATGCTCAAGCCCCCATGAACATAACTCTGAAACACGTGTCCACTATTTCCTCATTCTAAGAAATTCCAGATCACGAGTCACATTAAAATCTCCTTTTTTTGTTATTTTCTATTAAAATTTACTTTTCTCCAAAGTTACATCAGGATCTATTTAATAGTTACTATTAATATTTATGAATGTTTTCTAAAGAAAGCAAATCTTGAGTCAAAACACAAAGAAATAGAGATTCTTAAGTACAATTAATGTTTTCTCACCAAATTTCAACTACCTTTAATAACTTACTAATTTCACCTTGATTTCATTTTCAATGCTAAGAAGGGAAACACCTTCAGCCACTTTTCATGAGGACAATTATTCAGGATCTGAGTACATGCTGCTGTTAGAAGAACACGAAGGGAGTTAAATAGGCACTCACACTGACCTTGAGTAGTTTATGATCTAAGTAGAACATTATGATGCAGAAATATATCTTCAGGGAACGCATTAGAGACCTTACAGTACTTATGTGTTTAAATTATGTGCAAGCAAAAAGGCAACATAATTTAATTCAGTGATGAAGAAGGCAAGGACTTCAGTTCAAGGGAAAGTATCAAAGATTAGCCTTAAGCTTAGGAAGATTGAAAAATAAAGAGTTTCAGATGTGTCTTTCTAAAGGGAAAAGGATCTTAGTGAATTGGGAATGGAATGATCTTTGATGTCTTGATGACTGCTATCAGCTATATCATGCCATTCATGAATATGTTTGCCTAGAAAATGTGATATGTTAGGATAATGGAGTGTGGTTGTTCTGGTAAATAGGAAATAAATGATCAATGGAGCAATATGGGTTTGACTTGGCTGTGGAAGAATTTGGTAGAGATGTTGATCTGAGACAAGTTATGTTACATTTAGAATATCAAACAATATAGGAAAATAAGGAGTGTCTGTTCATCTGAGTAAAATAAGTTCAGACACAGTTAAGGAGATTTAATATTAGGGTCAAATGTAGGCCTGTTGATTGGAGATTGGAGTTGCTCCAAAGAACATTTACATAACTGTGTCATTTTAAAATCAAAGCTCTGCAAAGCTGAGTGTTGAGTAGCCTGGTTCATTGTGTTTTTCTCCTGTGGGATACAGGTTCCTGATACACCTCACTACCTTTATCACCTTCTTGTCATCAGCCTTCTTGAGGAAGACTTTGTGGTGTCATGTACATGAAGTATCTTTGTTGAGATTGAAACAACACTTCCTTTTTCTATTTGAAACATATTCTGAGTGGCATCTTGCTCCCTAAACAACAGCCATAGCCACACAAACAAGGAAAACTGTCTAGCATTCCCTAGGATGAGCAAAGCTAAATTCACATACCTTTCTTCCCCCAAACAGATTTTCAGTTCAAGACACCTGGTGTCTTGGAACCAGATTCCCTACAACCTACCAAGAGTACTTCAACCCAAAGAACCAGCATTTGCAAATGTCATTTCTATCTATATACATTACGTAACATCTTGCCTTATAAAACCTAGTCCAACATTTTTTTTCTTTCATAAACTTCTACCAAGTGTTTTGTTTGACACCTAGAAATCCCTTCTATGAATTCATGACTATTTTCTTCTCAAAGTGAAACTGTATTTTACTTAACAAACTGGTCACATGGACCTTTAGTGGTAACTGAGCTTTAATCTTTAGCAACTCTTCTATGGCCTAGACTTAAGAAGATGGGCTAATATGTTATTAACGATCACTTAGGCATATTCAGATTTATTATCTCTATCCTCCAGCTTTTAGAAATTAGGATCCTCTTAACATGGATCCTGAGCCTCACCAATATCATGGATAAAGTGTGCTTCATGTTATTTCTCAAACCTGCTGCCATTTGGGGAAATGGCACAAAGTTTCTGCCTGGTGAAACGAGGTGAGTAATTTCTGTTCCTTCTTTCTTTTCAGTGATTTCAGTAAAAATACAGACTAAGCAATGAAACTCTTTGAACTGTCTGGAAGAAAAATCCCATTTAAATCCTCTGTATTATTAACCGAACCCCAGACCTGAAAAGCTTAGCTTGGCTTTTACACTTCAAATCCACCATGTTCTTGGGCAGTTTGAGCTTGACAAATCACATCCCAGCCCATCTCTTCTCAGCAGCTCCTGATCCTGTTCAACTCACGAAGTCAGTGACAGGAGCTTGTGTGAAGAAGGGAAGGGATGAGTGCTGTGGGGGGAAATTCATATTCATCAAATAGACTCAGACTTTGAATTTTACCAGGACAATAAATGAAGGTACCAGTAAAGTGTTAGTGAACTCTGAATAAATGAAAAATGTACCTTACCTAGCATTTCTCACCAGCCCTCAGCCAGAGTTTCTTTGTTTCCCTGAAGAAAGGTAGAACAACAGAAGGTAAAACAAAACCAGCTTTAACTGCCCATCACTTACAGCTTCAATCCTCTTCCGAAAGGTAACATCCCATGCCCCTAACATGGGCTCCACATACACTGAAATTATTTCAGTGTAACTAAAGATGTTATAAGAACATAGAATTAAATGCCATAGAAGAGGCTTGATATTGATGACCCCCCAAATTCAATACAGCCTACAGAGTTTGGGGTTAGTACCTTCGGCTCTCTTCTGTACTTCACTGAAGTAGTGCAAAGAATTGCAAGACAACTCACTGGTCTTCTCCCTCAGTCCAGCCACAGAGTTCCAGGCAGGATTTCGCTGAAGTTTTCCTCGTGACAGAAGAAGAGCAATAAAAGTTTGATGACAAAGTCATTTTGAGAAATTAACTTTGGTTAATTGGTCTGCCCTTGCTTTAAGAGGGGCAGCTGTGCTGAGTCTACAGCCAGCGTCAGCCAAGCAGCACCTGATGAGTGGTTCCTTAGGAAAGGCAGATGGCTCTGACTGCTTGTGCCCGCATAGAGAAGTTCTTCCCATATCCCACCTTATCGCGAAACAACATAATTCAACTGTTTGTTTGGATATCATTGTCTCTCTTTCTCCCAGCTCAATGATGCATGCTCTTCCCCCTGAACTTAAAACATTTTGACAATCTACCAGTAGTGTGTGTGGGTGTACATACTCTAAGAAACTGTAATGTCTCTATCCTGTTTTCTGACATGCAGTCCTTAAAATATTATTTCCTTGATGGTAAAAGTCCTTTTTTTTTTTTTTTTTTTTGATAATGAGTGGTGAATAGGTTCCTTGCATAGTTTCCTGATGGTAGGTGGTCATCAATAAAAATGCCAGAGTAAAATAAGAAGCATAGACCTTCTATTAGCATCTATACGTTCCAGGAAAGAAGTGGAGCTCAAGGTTAAATTGATGACCAATGATTAATGATCAAATCAATCAACATCTGCAAAATGAATCCTCTACAGAACCAGGAAAGTGCCAGGTTCCCTAAGCTTCCAGAACATAGAAGGCAGGCACTGTCAAGCTCAATGAGAGTGTGCACACTCTATATCTCTTCATACACATTTTTCCTTGTACACCTCATTATATGGCTGTTCATTTACACACTTTCTGTAGTAAATACGGGGGTTCTCTGTTTTCAGTGAGTCACTGAAACTAATAAAGCAAACCCCATAAGAAGGTTACCTGGTTAGTATCCATTCAATAAGAAACACAAGTCAAAACTTGAGGCTTCTTGTCACCTGCTACTGGTAAATCATGTGAGACTGAGCCCTTGTCCTCTGGGACAAGATCCTGTCCCCAAACACATACTGTTAGAATTGAATTGAACATTAGGATATCAAGTTAGTGCCCAAAGGAGTCTCACTATATGTGAGGAAATCTCTCTCTAGATTAATATATTATCTTAAATACATTGTTGAATGGTGTAAACATAAGAAGAAACCTTTGAATTTTCTCTTTAATGAATGCCATAGTGAGTATTAAAAGAGATAAAAAACAAAAGCATTTGTTTCTAATTGCATAAGGTTCAACACAGTACTTAAGGCAGCTAAAAGACTTTGTTTTTATTTAGTTTTTACATATAAATAGTTGTTCTGCAGAAATTTAATGCATTCTTATAACTCAGTTTGAGTCAGATGCTAGCTATTTGGAGATCTCCATAGATACCATAAAATAATGACTTACATTAAAGTGTGTCCCTTATGTCAGATGCCAGTCATCAGCCTGAGATCACAATGTGTATTTCTCACAGACTGTAAATAATCAGAGCTTCTAGAATTTCATTTGTTTCAATTAATTGTTTAAACGTATCCCCAAACTCAGGGAAAATATTGGGCTTACTCTTTGATTATAAAGGATACTATATGATAAGCAGATCAAAATCCAAGCAAAGAGGTAACTAGTGAAAAGTATGTGGGAAGGGGCTTGGAGTAGCTTTGCTCTCTGGGTGTGCTGCTTTCAGGAACACTCTTATATTCTGTTTTCTTGAAGTTTCTCCCATTCAGGCCTTTTGTGCTTTTATGAAGAGTTTATTATGTAAGCGTGGTCGATTAAATCATTGGCCAATGGTGATGAACTTAACCTTCATCCTTGCTCCCCTCCGTGGAGGTTTGAGTCTATAGAAAGTTCAAACCTCTTAACACCCTGTAGGTTTCCTTGGCAATCGATGTCTGTTTTGAAACTTTTTAAGAGGACAGCCAACAATCATATCATGAAAATACAGAAAAAGGAGCATTTCTAACTTTGGTCATGTAAAAGATTAGCCAACTTACTATTCTGCAGCCAAAGAGTATATATTTATTAAATCACAAATATCACAAGCACATATATTGTTATATTTGAGTACAGTTGTCTTTATTGTAAAACATTGTTATTACCAAGCAATTGCCAAGTTATAAAAATTATCAAGACTCAGGTTGGGCCCTGCTAACCCAGCGTGTCATATGCAAAGTACTGCTTTTCAAGTACACCCACATTCCATAGTTTCCAGTAACATGTAATATTTTAAATACCCACTGTTGATATTTAAAATTAACATTTAGTTGCCCCTACCAAGATCTACACTGATTGTCAATTCTATGTAAAGCACTAAGAAAAAATTATTGGTATATTTAATATAAACAGTCAGACAAAATATTAGTTAAGTAAGAAAGAGCTTAATCAATCACAGAAACTATATTAGAAATTTATGTGTCAAAAATACAAGATTCAATAAAACATTATATTCATCAATGAATATTATGTTTTACGTGAAGAAGACATTACTGAGCAGAGAACTAATAGGAAACATAGTTATTTGCATAGAATTTATACAAGGAAAGACTAGGTAATGTTCCTTGTAGAGTAAAATAATTAGAATAAGGAAAATGAAATAGAGAATGCATTTCTCATTTGTAGAATTCAGAGTTGATATTCTTTCTGTCAAGTACAACTAACAACCCTATTTGTTATGTATAAGACAAATGTTAACAAATCTTTGAGGTTTGGGAAGAAAAAGGAATTTGGGAAGTGGCCTCAGAAGTGAAAAACAAAATGATGGTAGGTATCCTGGGTTTCTTTCTATCTCATACAACCCAAATTTTGACATAAAGACGCTATTAACCTGGAAATGTCAACATATGTCACCTACAAGCCCCAATAAAAACTCACTCCCTCTAATCCTATCAGCAGAAAAATAAATAATTGGCCACCATACTCTTCCCATACTCTTTACATACATACACACACACACCACCACCACCACCACCACCTCCAACACCACCAGACCACCCTCGTGCAGGGTGCAAAGAAAGGATAGAAAACTTAGACTCAGTTGATTTCTAAACTTAGGAAGTTGTACTGTGGTGTCTCAATATCTCTGCTAGCAGGCTGTCAGGAATGTAAAAGAGAAATACGGGCCCCCTCTCCCTGTTGACTGGTCAGGGGGACACTCCTTGCTTCATTTTCCGCAGCATTTGTGATGATTGGAATAGCCTGGCTCTGGACACGCTCCTAGCAGTAATGAGGGAACTATTTACCTCTTAAGCATTGTGTAAGATGTGATCTTGTGTGGTGTCAGGACTTTCATCATTACCCAAAGGTAGCAGGAGTACTTAATGCTGCCGAGAATGCCTCCAGTGAAAACTACCATTTCCATCAAAGAGCTGGGGGGCAGCGCTCTCTACCAGAACCATTTTCCCACTTTGTATAGCAACAAAAAGTTATTGGAAAACTTGGACTTTTGTCTGCACTTGACAGAAATTGAGTGAAAAACTCATCTTTCACTGTTGCAGAATGAAAGCCGAAATAAAAGGTTTAAGTGAATTTTAGTCTCAAGACAGTTAAAAAAAAAAGTCCAGGTTTCACTATAAAACTCTTGTCACACCAGAACACAGCAGACGTCAAACAAATGGGAAGAATTACCAGTAGAGGCAAATACTGAGAAAACAGAGACAGGAGTTACTCACCAAAAATTTTAAAGCAGCTATGATAAAGAAATTATTTTAATATGAGAATATGAAGATACTTGAGAGGGATGGAAAATTAAAAATCCTCTGTAATGGACATCTCACCAAAGAAATACAAATACAACAGAGCCAAAGAGAAATGCCAGACTTTTACAATAATTGACAAACAACCTCAATCAATGGATCCAACATCAGAAATAGAGGAAGCAGAGGGGCAATTGCTGTGAACTGGTGGTTTACGAAGTAGAAATCGCTAAGCCTTAATGACAGAAATATGCCAAGACACGTCAAATCAATCTTTTTAGCAAAGTGTTATGGCATGTACTAATAGTTTCATTTTTGAGCCTGAGGTCAAATGATTACTTCAGCCTCTGAGCTTGAGGCTAACCTGGACAACATAAGACCCTCTCTCTGCATCTATTTCCATCAGTTACTGGATAAAGGCTCTAGCTTCTCTGGAGCTGTGGCTTGTAGTCTGGTTATCCTTTGCTTTACATCTAGTATCAACTTATGAGAAAGTGCATACCACGTTTGTCTTTCTGAGTCTGGGTTACCTCACTCAGGATGGCATTTTCTATTGCCATCCACTTGCCTGAACATCTCATGATGTCATTGTTTTCACAGCTGAGTAATACTCCACGGTATAAATGTACCATGTTTTCTTTATCCATTCTTTGGTTGAGGGGCTTCTAGGTTGTTTCCAGGTTCTGGCTATTACGAATAATGCTGCTATGAAGATAGTTGAACAAGTGTCCTATAGAGACAACTGAACCAAGCTCGTAGGAAGTCACAAACTTTAGATCAATGGCTGTGGAACCTGCATAGGACTGGACTAGGCCCTCTGCATGTGGGAAACAGTTGTGTAGCTTGGTCTATTTGAGGGGGCCCTGGCAGTGGAATCGGGATCTATCCCTGGTGCATGAGTTGGCATGAGCCCATTCCCTATGGTGGGATGTCTTGCTCAGCCTTGATGCAGGGAAGAGAAGGTTGGTCCTGACTCAAATGAATCTACGAGGCTTTGTTGACTCCCCATGGGAGTTCTTACCCTTTTGGAGCAGTGGATGAGGGAGGGGGGTGTGAGTTGGGGAGAGAGGCAGGGGGAATGGGAGGAGGAAAGAGAGGGGAGGGGGAATTATGGTTGGTATGCAAAATGAAAATAAATAAGTAAGTAAAAGACTCTCTCACAAAAAGTATAATAACAAACAAACAAACCACAAAGTAATACGTTCCCTAAAATTGAAGACTAGTACAAATGTGCAAGCATTCATATGAAAGTGATGCTTTGCTGCAGGGTTAAGCGAACTAGAGTAATGGTATCTTTCTTATTAGAGGATGAACTGTCCAGGAAGAATCTTAAATCCCATTAAGTATTCCAGTCCCATCTCTGTTGCTTTGATGAAACACTCTGACATAAAACGTCCAACTTAGGGGAAGTTTACTTGGTTTATACTTCCAGGTCATAGACTTTCATAGAGGGATGTCAGGTCAGGAACTCAAGTAGGAACTGATGTAGTATTCGTGGAGGAAAGCTGCATATGCGTTTCCTCTCTAGTTTATACATAGTTTACTTTCTTATAAATCCCAGGCCTATTTGGGTATTGGAATTTCCCACAGTTGACTGTTCCATCTCACATTAATCATCAGTTAAGACAACCTCTGATAAAAATGGCTACAAGCCAGCCTGCTCTGCACAATCCCTTAATTGAGACTCCCTTCTCCAATGACTCTATTGTGCATAGTTTACAGCTGCAGCTAAGGAGGACACGAAGAATAAAAGTAAATATACTTACTAATTACCAGCAGACATAGCCTAAGAGGCATATACAGTAAGTACTTTGAAGAGCCAAGTAATAAAGAACACACATCAAGCAGTCTGAGATAAAAGAAAAACACGCTAAAAACAACATGCATAGATGTAAGGGATTTCTTGTTCTTGAAATTTCTTTCTTGTTGTGAGTCCATGTTTTTCTTGAGGCGGGATCTCTTGTAGCCAGGGATAGCTTAGAACTTGCAGTGTAGTTCTTGCTGTGTAGTTCGATCAGGGACCTGTCCAGCACTATATCTGCCTTCATGTTGCCATGCTCCCTGTCATGATGAAAATGAACAAGCCTCTGAACTGTAGGCCATCCACAATTAAGTATTTTCCTTATAAAAGTTGCCATGGTCACTGTGTCTCTTCACAGCAATAGAAGCCCTAAGACAGAATATTTCCAACTCCAAGGAAGTTAAATCGCTCTTAGGACAAGGAGATTATAAAGAAAATGACAGCATTCATTTGAACATACAGAAGAATGCCAGGAAAATCTGTGAGACATATTTAAAGAGTTTCAAGAAGAAAATTCACATTACTAATGTAGTACTACATTTATTACAAAATGCAAAAGAAGAAATTCAGTAATTTTTAAATTTTTACCTCATAAAAATGAAAAAAAAGAAAATTTCATTCAGTCCTAACCGAGTAAATGATAGAATAGAAACAAATAAAATTAGAATTAAATCTTAATGGAGAATATCAATTAAATAAAGACTTAGTACCAAACAAATAAAGACTTAATAAAACTAAAATGCATAAAGCTGGCATACATTTAGAAAGACTAAAAACAACTATCAAGAACAAACATTTCAAATATCAGAAGTTAAATTCCATATCATTAGTAACACAATCATTATGAATATAAGGCAGAGGCTCAGATAAACATTAAGTACATACATTTTTTGAAAGCACTATGATAACAACTTACCTGATATGAAATATTTAGTTTAAGTAACCTCTTATCTACTAAGGAAAATTACTTCATATCTTTAAAACTTCCTCCAAATAATTGCCTTGATGTTTTACTAGATTAAAATATTCAGGTTTTTTGTTGTAATAATTTCATTTGAATATAATATTAATTATATTAATTAATTATAATTAATTAATAGAAGATCATATGATATTAACTGAGGAGCACATTCAAAATTCATATAGAACAGAGAAATGCATCCAAAGTTATGTCCGTGTCCAATAGATGCATGTGTTAAAATATAAAAGTACTTAGAAGCAAAATTTGTATGAAAATTTAATGGAAAAGTTGAATACTTGTTGGAAATATGAGAGATGAAGAGGGTATAAATTTCAAGAAATTGAAAATGGATTATAAAATTAAATGCAAGTCATTGAATCACAAAACTCTTAGAAAAATCAGTGGAAATCCTCAAGATACATAGTTAAGAAAATTTTTCTTAAAGTGACAGCAAAAGCATGAACCACAAGAGGAAATAAATGATGCAATTCATGTCATCACAATGGAAGCCTTTTGCTTTGTAAAAGTAAAGAACTTGAAAATACAAGCTAAGTAGTGAAAACCAAAGGGCAAACCAAATACATGGCAGGGAGCATTCCTAATATAGAAAGAACTCTTAAAATTCACCAAGAAACAATCTCATCCATACATGCACACCGCTCATTAGTAATTCAATATCAATGGTTCTCATTCACCAATGAAAAGATACAAGTTAAAAGATTACATAAGAAAATAGCTAGAGAGGCCCACAGAAATCCACAAAGATACCCCCACAATAGACTACTGGCAGTGGTCAAGAGACAGCCCCAACTGACCTACTCTGGAGATAGGATGGCAAAACACCCTAATTGTCGTGCTAGAAACCTCATCCAATGACTGAGGGAACCGGATGCAAGAGATCCACGGCCAGGTCCCAAGTGGAGCTCCAGGAGTCCAATTGGCGAGAAAGAGGAGGGTTTGTATGAGCAAGAATTGTTGAGACCAAGATTGGAAAAAGCACAGGGACAAATAGCCAAATGAATCGAAACACATGAACTATGAACCAATAGCTGAGGAGCCCCCAACTGGATCAGGGCCTCTGGATAAGTGAGACAGTTGATTAACTTGATCTGTTTGGGAGGCATCCAGGCAGTGGGACCAGGACCTGTCCTCAGTGCATGAGCTGGCTGTTTGGAACCTGGGGCTTATGCAGGGACACATGGCTCAGCCTGGGAGGAGGGGACTGGACCTGCCTGGACTGAATCTACCAGGTTGAACTCAATCCCCAGGGGAGTCTTTGCCCTAGAGAAGATGGTAATAGGGGGTGGGCTGGGGGGAATGCGCAGGGAGGGTGGGGGTGGGAGGGGGAAAAACAAGGGAATCCGTGGCTGACATGTAAAATTAAATTAAATTATAAAATAAAATAAAATTTTTAAAAAAAGAAAAAAAAAAAGAGCAGAAAACAACTTTCTGCTCTATCCAAGACAGAGAGCTTGTCATCAATGATAGACACCATCTCAGGGTGAAGAAATGGAAAAAGTTATTCCAAGCAAATAGACCCAATCAGAAGTGATAGATAATGATACTACATAATCACCAAAGGAAAAAGCCATCTAGATTATATTACAATTCTAACCCGTTATATACCAAAGAGAGGGGCAGACAAGTTCATGAGAAACACTACTGCAGCTAAGATCACAAACTGAGCCTCACATGGTGATATTTTGTAGTTTTACTACATAACTTTCACCAATAGACAAGTCATCTGAAAAAAAATCTAAATAGATAAGTGCTGTAGTTAAAAATATCATAAATCAAATGGATCTACCAGATATTTACTAAACATTTCACCAAACACAAAAGAATATTCCTTCTTTTCAGTACCTCATGTAACTTTCTCTAAAATTTATCACATACTTGGACACAAAACAAGTCTTAAAGATATAAGAAAGTTGAAATAATATAATGCATTTTATGTGACCACCATAAAATAAAGTTGGGTATCAACAACAGAAACTTTACAAAACAAGGACACTGAACAACGTATTACTGAATGAAAAATGTGCCCATACTGAAATAAAGAAGGAAATTAAAATATATTAGAATTGAATGAATATGAAAATATAACATTCTCAAACCTATGGGTCACAATGAAGGCAGTTCAACAAGGCAAATTATTGGCACTAAATTGATACATAAAATACATTGGAGAGATTTCATATTAGCAACTTAATTGCACACCTGAAATCTCTAGAAAAACAACAAAGATCAAACACTCATAAGAGTATGTGGAAAGACATAATCAAACTCAGGACTGAAATAAACAAAATAGAAACAAACAAGCAAAAACAGTACAACAAATCAATAAAAGAGTTAGTTCTTAAGGAAAAATCAATAAGATTGATAAAAACCTTAGCTAAATTAACTAAAAGACAAAAAAGATTCAAGTTAATAAAATTAAAGTTGAAAGGGGGAACATCATCACAGAGAATAAAGAAATTCAAAGAATTATAAAGGTATAATTTAAAAATATGAGTTCTCTAATAGAGATTTTGTTTCTACAATGTAGTTTGCACTGAAAGGAGAGTGTAGGAGGGTGGGTGGTCATTTTGCAGGAATTTTTATTCAGCTTTTGGGGGGGATATCATCCCTTTTTATTAAGAAAACCATATAGTCACTATAGTCACAACATATTTTAAATGTCTATATCTTTTATTAAAGTGAAATAATTAGATCCAATAAATGAAGAAATACATTTTTAAGTAAAACAAAAAATAATCCGTGACTCCACCAAACGAGAACACCCAAAATAAATGGATGAATTAATTAATATGTATAACCTTCTAAAATTAAATCAAGATCAAATAAGCAATTCAAACACACCTAAAACCCTAGTGAAATAGAAGCTGCAATGAAATTCTCCCCTCACCCCCCCAAAAAAAGAAAAAAAAAACGAGGGCCACATGGACTCATATCAGAATTCTAACAGACCTTCAAAGAAGAATTAATGCCAATACTGCTCAACTTTTTTTTAACAAAATAAAGCCTAAATTTTTCCCAATTCTCTTTACAGGGCCTTACCTACCTTGATATCTTAACCACACAAAGACTCAACAAGAAAAGAAAATTACAGAACAATTTCACTTATGAACACAGATGCAAAAATTCTCAATTAAATACTTGCAAACCAAATGCAAGAACACATCAAAAAGATCCCCTACAATCAACTATGCTTTTGCTAAGAAGTGCAGGGATGGTTCAAAATACATAAATCAATAAATAGCCCCAAACCACATAATCATCTCACTAGATATAAGAAAGGCCTTTGACAAAATCCAACAACCCTTCACAATAAAATCCATGAGAGATTTGCTATGCAAGGGACATACCTCAATATATTGAAGGCAACTTACAGGTAGTCCACAGCCAACACCAACTGAAATGGAAAGGAACACAAGGCATTTACACTAAAATCAGTAGCAAAGTAAAGGATGTCCACTCTCTCCATACTTACTCAAGTCTTGAAGTCTTAGTTGGCGGAATAAGACAACTGAAGGAGATCAATGTGATATAAATTAGAAAAGACTACAAAGTATCTCTAATGGCACATGATATTATTTGATACAAAGAAGACCTTAAAATATCTACCATGAAACTTCTGTAGCTGATAAACACTTTAAGCAATGTAGCATTAAACAAAATTACTAACAAAAATCAGTAGTCTTCCTATTCACAAATCATAAACTTGAGAAAATAAGTGGAAAATATTTTTTCTCAATAACCCCAAAACAACAACAAACAAAACAAAATAAAATAACAACAACAAAACAAAACATCTGGAATAACTTTAATAAAGCAAGTAAAAGACTTCTATATGAAAAATAATTTAAGGCATTAAAGAAAGATATTGAAGAGGAAATCAGAAGAACATCATTCTATGTTCAAGAATTGATAAGATTAAATAGAGAAAATTACTATACTACCAAAATAAACATACAGATTCATTGCAATCCCCATCAAAATTCTGACATAATTCTTTCTTTCTTTCTTCTTTTTTTTAATTAAGAGATTTTCTGTTCATTCTACATATCAACCACAGATTCCCCTGTCTTCCCTCTTCGCACCTGCACCCTTCCCCCTAACCCACGCCCCATTCCCACCTCATCCAAGGCAAGGTCTCCCATGGGGAGTCAGCAGAGCCTGGTACATTCAGTTGAGGCCGGTCCAAGGCCCTCCTCCCTGAACCTAGGCTGCACAAAGTGTTTCATCATAGGCACTAGGTTCCGAAAAGCTGGCTCATGCAATAGGGACCAGTCCTGGTCCCACCGCCTGGGGGCTCCCTAAACATAATTCTTCACTGAAGAATTTATTCATTGCAGGTGGCAGTGTAAACGTCTATAGTCACCATGGAAATCAGTGTTGTGGTTTCTCAAGAAGCTGGAGTAAATCTACATGAAGATCAAGCTACACCCCTCATGGGCATATACCCCAAAACTCTGTGCCATAATACAGAGACACTTGGCTATCCATGGCCATCATTGCTTTATTCATAAGAGTCAGAAAATGTAAAATGTCTAGATGTCAATTAACTAATGAGTAGATAAAGAAAATGTCATTATAAAATGGAATCTGGATGCAGAGATCCATGACTAGGCCCCAGGTGGATCTCTGGGAGTCTAATTAGAGAGAATGAGGAGGGTTTATATGAGAGAGAATTGTTGAGACCAAGGTCGGATTAAGCACAGAGACAAATAGCCAAACAAACGGAAACACATGAAATATGAACCAATGGCTGAGGGGTCACCAACTGGATCAGGCCCTCTGAGTGGGTGAGACAGTTGATTGGCCTGATCTGTTTGGGAGGCATCCAGGCATTGGCACCGGGTCCTGTGCTCATTGCATGAGTCGGCTGTTTGAAACCTGGGGCCTATGCAGGGTCCCTTGGCTCGGCCTGGGAGGAGGGGACTGGACCTACCTGGACTGAGTCCACCAGGTTGATCTCAGTCTGTGGGGAAGGCTTTGCCCTGGAGGAGATGGGAATGGGGGGCGGGCTGGGGGGAAGGTGAGGGGGGCGGGAGGGGGGAGAACAAGGGAACCCGTGGCTGATATGTAGAACTTAATTGTATTGCAAAATAAAAATTTAAAAAAAATAAAAGATAAATAAATAAAAAAATGGAATGTTATTCAACTATTAAATTTTCAAAATTATGAACATTTCATATAAGTAAATGGAGCTTGAAAGCTATCCTGAGTGAAGTAATCCAGACACAAAAAGACAAATATTATATGTTTTCTTTTATATATGGACACTAGATTTTCAGCATTCAGTAACTGTACTATAATTGAAGTAACTACAGAACTTAAGTATAAAAAAGAAAGGGATTAAGGGGGAGGTTAAAATCACCCAAAGTAGGGTAAATAAAATATATCGTAATGTGGAGGTATGGAAGAGACTGGAGTGGAAGGATTAATGTGTAGAGATGGATGAAAGGGGTAAAGGAAGGATATGGGGAGGAAAAACTAACACTAAAGGCCATTTTAAGGGTCATATTGAAGGCTACTAGTGTAGAGTCTTTCTAATACTGTAAAATCTTAAAATCTATACATATATGATAGAAATATAAATGGAGTCATCAAAAAACCAGCGAGACAGAGTCTCAATTAGACAACTTTCACTACCAAGCAAAACCATCAGTGGCAGGAATAGGTTACATCTAGTTCAGTTACTGTCCAAAGGAACCCCAGGGAGCCTCCCCGGGTAAACATCTCAGGCTATTACTAAGGCTATTGTCTGCTCTACACAACTGATGGTAAGGCTCTATTACTCATGCCAGTACTCACAAATCTCATTGAATCAACTGGAACCTTCACAATGGCTGACTTCATGGTACTAAAGGGTGCTATTCACTCTGCCAGAAGATCAAAGTAACCACTAACACAGCTATAAACTGTACTGTGATCTACAATAGTGACCTGCTAGCAAGATATGCTGGTGAAGAAGTGGCATAAAGATGATGGGAGTAAGCAATCACTATCTGGTAGAAATAGAACTGATGGATGACACTGCTCAGGTGGCCATGAACCTTAGACCAGATAGGCCATGTGTCCATGGGAAAACCAAATACTATCATTTTGTTAAAGAACATAGCAACAAAATCACTCCTGATGACATACTACTATACTCACACATCAGCTACTCTCTCAGTCATCATCAGAGAAAGCTTCCTCTTGCACTAGCTAGGAATTAACCCAGAGACCTGAGACTAGAAAATCAACAGAGAGCAAGAGATTTTGGAACATTCAGTCCTAAATGGGATGACTTCATCAAATCTCTACCCTCAGAGATCTAGGTAGAAGAGGATGTGGATTACAAGAACCTGAGGGGATGGGTGACTTCATGGGAACAGTGTCATCTAGATACAACTAGACTAAGGTGAACCTGAGGGGATGGGTGACATCATGGGAACAGTGTCATCTAGATACAACAAGACTAAGGTACATATGAACCCAGAAAAGCTGTGGCACTTTTCATAGGGCCTTTCCTGCACTGGTTCAAGCCAAATGAAGTTCCAGTGTTGAGAAGGAGAAGTGGACACATGCTCTCAACCCTAACAAAGAAGTTGTCTCCAATTGTCATCTGCTTGCCAAGAAAAAAATTAATAGTCTCCAAAGGAGTCTCATTGGTTATATGAGGCCCATTTAAGAAAAACAAACAAACAAACAAACAAACATACTCAGCAGTAGATGGCCAATATGAAAGGAATTCATGGTATTTTTGTACATTTTCTTGTCTCATATTCTTTGTTTGGGCATATTGTCTGTTCATCTTAGCTTTAAAAATAAGTACAGTCCTGGAGTAAAAGGACGGGAAAAAGCATCCAATCAAATGAGACCAAGATGCACAGAGGCATTGCTATTCTAATATCTGAAAAAATAGACTTCAAACTAAAACTCATCAAAAGAGATAAAGAGGGACAACTCTGTTTAAACAAAGAACAGTTAACCAAGAAGAAATTATTGTCATTAATATATATGTACCAAACTGTGGGGAACCCTATTTCATAAAAAATATCCACTACTATATTTAAATACACAGACCAACATCAGTCCTTTAATAGAAGTTGGATTTAATATTTAACTTTCCAAAAAGACAGGCTATTTGGAGACAATATAGAAAAGATAAAAATTAATTGACATCATACATTAAAGAAACTTAATGAATATCTACGAAATAACCCACCAAAACACCAAAGAAGACACATTCTATGCAACAGCATGATGAAGCTTAACTAAAATGAACCAGATTTTGAGACACAAAACAAATATTTACAAATGCAAAAAATTGTAATCACATGATAACTGCATTCATTTCCAGAGGATTGTTCTTTATAAAATCAAGACAATTTAAAAAACTCACATGTTCTATGCTGCCAGTGATATAAATCTTGATATGATACATTTCTAGAAAATTAGCAGAGTGAATTTGTTGCATGATTCAGAATGGAGTGTAGAGACAGGAGTTTCAACCTCACAGTTAAAGAGCAAGGGGAGTGATGCTCTTTCTGGTACTTTATGGCTCTTTTTTGCTTCTTTGTTGCATTGCCCAGAACCTGGCTATCACACTGCATTACAGTTCTACAAGTTGCTGCTGCTGGCGAGATCAGATTAGCTAGAGGTCATATGTAAAATCAGCATAGTATTTCCCACAACTTCACATATATGAAAAACTTACCTGTAAAGAAGTTTAAAATGCAAGATGGGAAGTCATGTTTAAATCTTGCATGAGGTATACTCATACTGAAAGAAAAACCATTCACTTTATCCCACATTCAAAGTTGACTGCTATCTTCAATTTTATTGAATGTCTATCGTGAAGAACTGTTGTTTGCAGTATTTCTAGACAGGGAAACCATGGTTTTCAGGGGTGTAGAGAAACATGTGAAGATCACAGAGGGTAAACAAAAAAACACGGTGTGTTTCCCTGAGCTGTTCCATGTCTCTTAAATATCACACATGCTTTGAGGCTGCAGTGGTAAAATGTTCTGGCTGTGGAGTTTCCTAACATCGGAGGAGGAAATGCTATATGTCTGTTAACACAAAAGTGACCTTTCAGTTAGTAAGTTACTTGTTTCTCCCCTCTTTTCTGTCTTCCCTTCCCCTCCTTCCTTCCTTTCCCGCTTCTCCCTTTCCTCATGCTTCCTGCTTAATTCCCTCCTTCATGCTTCTATCTTTCTTTTGGCCACTCCTTTAAGGCATCTATTGCCCAATAGCAGAATTCAGAATGGAATAAAATCAGATTTAGTAAAATGAAAAAAAATGTTTATTTTTTCTTTACCTTATTAGTTAATTATCTCATTGTAATATTGTTTGTCTTCCCTTTTTTCTGTTGTTCAATAAGTGCCACTCTTGGACCTATGCCTGACCCCAAGCCTTCAGCTAGCTGTATCATCTAAAATCATTCAATCCTACTTGTTTGCTCATAGGACTTCTCCATTTCCAAATCTATTACTGTGTTCTGGGAACTCTGTGGAGGAAGAAAACAGAGGGATGATTGCCCTGTGAAATATCTAGAAAAGTAAGAGATTACTGAAACATTTTATATTGAGACATACCCATTCCACCAGCAAGAAGACTGTAATGTATGTGTTAGAGCTGAGAGGAAACTGTAGTTGCTGCCTCAGTTGGAGAGGGCTGTAATATTCCTGTCTTCAGTGATATGAGGCTTGGAATGCCATGTAAACACCATCAGCAATGAGACCTTTGCCTATCAGTCATCTCTGCCACTCCTGCTTCTGTTGGGAGCATTGTATGCAGCAGACATCTCTCCTATCCTCTCAGCTGGGCCTTTCTGTTGTAGGAAGAACTCTCCTTTCTCTGAATTATTGCTTGCCTAGAATTTTCATAATAAACTTCAATCAAAATGAACAATCTGCAAGGAATATAGTCACAATGCATAGTGCCTTCTCATCTTGGAGTCACAATAGTGAGGGGTGAATGATGACACAGTCTGAGTGACCCTAGGGCACTCTACTTTGTTACAGAGCTCACAAAGGAACTACACAGAAGCCACAAAGCAAGGAGGCAGCAAAAACTGTCAGCAGTGCTGCTCAGTGCTGTGGCTACTTTAGAAATTTAACACTGGTGTGACCAGAGTCTTTGCCTATTGTCTGAGCTTAGAGAGAGGGAAACAAAAGCCCCCTCCCTTTCTCTTCGTGACAGCTGTCCACACATGTGAATCCTGCCTCCTTATCAATTATTGGTATTGGTGTGAAGGAGTATATTTTTATCAGAAATGAAAGGGTTTCACCTAAGTACTGTAATTTTTCATCAGACAAAGCATTGCCTTCCTGTACCATCTACCCAGTAGGAGGCAGTGATGGTGAAGAGGTTGGTGAAAGAGACATGGATAGAATACTGCAATGTTGTCCAAGGGATCTTCTTATCCCAAAAGCAGGGAAGACACATGCATGCTTTGGGAACTGATACTTAGAATGGGTATTAGATGAGCACTTATCGAGTAAATGTGTCAACAAAAGGAGCTGTAATCTGAAAATGAAAGTGTTCACTTTGGGATAATGCCAGGGCCAGGCTTAGATGACAAAAACAGACTAAGATAATAATTCACAGCCTCTGAAAGTCCTCCCCTCCTCCTCTCCTTGAGCACTGCATCCCCTACAACCTCCCAGTGCTCCAAGTTCCACCAAGCCCCAATTATTTTCCAACTGGATGGTTTGAGAATTTTCTAAATATTTACTTGATGTGATTTCTTTTCACACTATAAACATTGTCCTTACCCACATTTAACTTTTTATTGCTCAGTTTCCCATAAGTTTTACTGACTGTATTCAGGATACAGTCCAGCTTCGTTATGATGCCCTTATAGATCCTGAAAACAATTCATGACATACCTGTGCATGACTCTGCTCAATATTTGCTTTGGTCTTTAGTCCCACCTGTCCCTTCTCATTCTTGTTTAAAGAAACTGTATTTTCTTTAAATTTTATCAGGAATGAATTTTCTATCTTCATTTCATCTTTCTACCCCACCTCCAAGCCCAACACACAGTACTACTGTCTTTCCTTGGAATTCTGAATTATGGAGCCATACTTATGCTGTAAAGCTCCTGCCTTGAGGACACAATTTCAAACATTTTTAACAACAGCCATCAGCAAAATTTTGTTAATATAATAGCGTCTCAGGAAAATATCCTGGCTCATTAAAACATGTTTTCCTTCTACAAACAGTAATACACATATGGCCCACTGTTAAAAGGACAGTGATTTTATCTTTGGAATTCATCAGTGGGTGGTCAACTCTCCAGGGTAGCCTATCTGTTACTAGCTGATAGTCAAGAATCCCATTTCTTGTGGCTGTCTAAGCCTCAGAAACATGTAGGGAAGGGGATCAGCTTGGGGATACCATGGACTCCATGTGCCAAATCATATCTTAAGTGCTACAGTGAGCAACTGAGCTCAGCAGGGAGATTCTACTCCCAACTGAAAGTTTGAGAGCAAAGAAATCCTTCATACTTGTGCATGCGATGCAGACCAGTGAAGCCTCTGCAGAGGTATTTTTTTCCCCCTTGGAAGCCACTGTGGTTAGATTGAATAATGCAGGAGCGCCTCAGTGGTCTCCACACCAATCAGAAAGTGTGCTGTTGCTTGTATTCTGCTTCAGAAATAAGAAAAGAGTGGGAGAAAGGCTTGGCTGAAAGTACTGGACACTTCCCTGTGCTTGCTGTAGGATTAGACCTTCCCACAAGTCACATAATTGTATTATGGTGCTAATGTATTCAGGAGACCAACATGCATCTCAGACATGATATGCATATACTAGACACTGAGGATGAAGAAAAAGAAGGGACTTCTAATAATGAAGAGTTTATTATTAATATAAAAGAATATATACATTTCATAGAAAGCTAGAATACATGCTCGGAGATTTATGCACTGAAATTAAGACTTCAGTTCATATTTTGATTTCAAATTGCAGGAAGGTCTCGGTAAAATAATTGACCTTCCATGAGGCTCAGTTTTAAAGAGACCTAAGTCTTTTAGTAAATGTTCTTATCTATGTATCTGTCTCTCTGTCTGTATCAAGCACTGATGAAAAGGTCAGTATTAAAGTTGGCTCTTGTTGTCTTATTGTACTTATTGTTGTGACTCTTTCACTCATTTTCTGTGTGTAGCGGTATTTGCTCCACTCATGACCCTGGGCTATACAGCCCAAAGGAGGCGGTGCTTCCTGCCCTTGTGCTTGACCTCTTATAAGGGGTTGGAAAAGGGTCATGTGTGCTGCTGCCTGCTCCTGCTCACAAGGCAGAATTGCTCCCGGTCAGATCAGAGGACTACTTCTGCTGTCTACTCCATTCTGTAATCGTAAGTGTATTTCCTAAATTTATATCTTAATAAATTCTGTTACCATTTTAATACACTCATGTGTACAATCTGAAGATGGAGAGATGTCCCAGAAGTGAAGAGTATGTAGTGCTGGTGCAGAGGATGCTGGTTTGGTTACCAGCGCCAACATCAGACAGTTTAAAATAGGCACTCCCATTTCCGGAGGCTGTAACACTTTGGGTCTCTCTAAGAAATTACAATTATCAAAATGGAGCAAGCTAGAATAAATCGTTGTAATTACACTAATTAGTCATATTGAAATACGTCTCTGTCTAAAGGTATGCTAATTAATGTCCATGTGCACGCTATCACATCTGTCCATTGAGATGGCCTGGTGACAATAATACTGTAAAAGGATCAAGAGTAGCTAATGTCAACACTTTGACTTCCAACTTATCCCCAACTAAAGAAACAGACATTCCCATCAGTGAGTGATTCTGAAGAGCATCAAACATCTACTGTTGAAAGGTAAATATTTGCTCAATGATAGAGACAGGTCAAAAAGATACAGGTGCTAATTAAAATGAGTGTCCATGGGGAAATCTGATATGTTTTAAACATCAGCATAAAGGACAGTAAAAGGTTGCTGCAGCTTCTTAATAAAGAGGTAAATAAAATTCTTAGTGATATAAATAAGTTCTATAATCATTACAAAGCTTACATGCAGTGGGATATTAATAGTTTGAAATAATTTACCCTCAAAATACCTTTAATTACAAAGGGGCAATTATTTTTCCACAGTGGATTCCCATGGCAGATGATTTAATGATGTGGTCATTCATGGGACACTGTGAAGCCATGTAGTCCCTTAATGGAGGTAGCATCATTTCTGTTATGCTCCTTCCAATGAGGCATAGCCTGAATCTAATGATAATAAAGACTGAGATATACAATAACGGGCAAAGTATCTAATGAAAAAAATGAAGAAAGGAATAAAAGAAGGGAGGAGGGTGTGGGAGAGCAGCTCCCACATTTTTTACCCCAGGGACTCTTGAGGAATCAGGGATAAGAGATTTAGATAGAAATAAAGAGGGGAGAGAAACAGAGAGAAGGGAGGATAGCCTCCAGTGGGCCTAGATCCTTATCCACTGGCCCAAAACTTTATTCCAAAGGGCGATTTATAACAATACCAAGGGAAGGGGCAAACGACCTCCCCCTTGCTAGTTATAGCCAAGTGTAAACCCTTACAAGCACCTGGTACTCAGGCTTATGATCCAATCAACCTCTTATGCAGTCCTGCTGGGTACAGCCACTAAGAAACCTAGTTGGCTCCAACAGGGAGGAAAGGTAAGAAAGGGAGAAAGGCTGGGGAGACATCTCGGAGGTGAAAGAGCTTGCCATACAATTGTGAGGACCAGATATCAGATGTGCAGACCTACATAAATGCTAAGTAGGTGTGTCTGTTGCCCTGTTATTCCAGACTCCACAGAGAAAGGGGATCCCCAGAGCAAAGGTGAGATTTAGACTAGCTATGTATGTGATCTGTGGGTTCAGCTGGTACCATGCCTCAGTGTCTAAGATAGAACAATGATGGAGAATGATTCTAAACATTCATCTCTAGCATCACATGCATGACCATATGCACATGTACATACAGACATGTAAAAACATGTATCACACATTCATTCTATGCACACATGTAACACTGAAGACAGAAAAAGAGAGAGAAAGAAATGTTCTCAGAGTATTCAATCTGTTGTGTTCAAACAGAAGTCAGGAGAAATGATGTGCAGTATGTGATTATGCTCTGTGTCTTCCACTGTCAGGAGCATCTTAGGTACAATTTGAAGGGGGCAAGAGTATGAAGTCCTCACATCCCCTGATGCTGACTCTCTGATGAGTACTTTTGTTGTGTAGAGGAATCTCCTTGTTTGATACAAAAGCACTAGTATACTCCCCTGTATTGGAATGTCATTATGGCTACTCATTTTAAGATTACTCATGTAAACAGTGGTTTATAAAACCTTGGTAAATTTAAATTATTTTTAAATTTTAAAATATATTATAGTAAATAAAATATGTTCAATTAATATCTTTGAGTTTTGGATCCAAGGTGAAGATAGATCCTTGACAGATATGAGATTTTTTAAAATAGATCCTTTTCTCATACAAATACATCCCGACCAGAGTTGCCCCTCTTTCCACTCCTCCCAGGTCTCCCCAACCTCCCTTCTTCCCCAGGTCCGCTGCCCCTCTATTTCCTCTTCAGAAAAGAGAAGGCTAGCTGAGGTCTACAGATGTAGGAGTTTCTGAATGTTTTGGTTCTTTGCTTAGCATTTGATATCTCTGTTAGGATCTTGAAATAGATTACATCTCATTGCTCCTTTATGCTGTAATGTTGAATTCAAAACTTAATAAATCCAGACAGAAATGAAAATCATTAAGTATTTTAAAAGGTCATTTTAGGCTCAATCAATCACTTGCTGGGCTTATATCCAGCAACTATGTGTTCAATTATAAATTAGCAGAACAAAGTGAAGCCTATACAGGAAACCCTAGCAAGGTAGCCCTGACTGACTGGACATGACCAACAAAAGATGTGATGACCTCATGAGGAGATGTGATGATGTGAGAACATTTACAATTCTGTCTGGTGATTAAGGTCCTGTAATAATGTATTTTCATTATACCTTCATTAAACTTTTTTACATTTTCCCACATACATGTAAAAAGCAAATTTAGGAATGTTGACTCAAGGAACTGAACAACTGCAGGACTAGATAGATGTCTTTTAGCCATTTGTGTTTGAAGACCCTAGAAACATCCACTTGTTTTTGTTATTTATGTGTTTCTTAAACTAAAGCCTCCAGTTCCATAAGCAAATGATGTTTATTATAAAATAATATCCCTCACATTTTCTCTTATATGTATTTCTGCACATAAGTAGTTCACTTTTGAAAAGCAACCCAGAAAACAACCTTTGTCACTGAGTCTTACTGTTTATTTTATAAGTCCCAAGTGCTAGAACATAATTAGTAAGTCTCTCAATTAATGGCATATCATCTGTTTCAAAAAATTGAAGGGAGAAAATGAAAGAAAGTTAATTAGAGGAAGAAATAAGTAAGGTCGTATTCTAAAGCATAGAAATAATTTAATAATTATTACAAAATTTATAAAATAAACCTGGCTATTGGTCATCAAATTTCCAAGAACCAGAATTAAAAATTGATTGTGCATCAAGAGCCAGAAACTCTCCAGATGCAGCTTTTTCTCTGAACTTCCATCTTATATTTACCACTTCACAAAACACAATCATGAAGTGATAAGGGACACTTCTCCAATGGTTCCTCTTTGGTTAGCAACAGAACTATGGACAATAGGAATGTCTTTCTGTGTAAGCAGGCTAGTCCTAGACTTATAATCCTCCTTCCTCAGCCTCTACAATACATGCTTGAATGTGAGTTTTAATATAACATGCACATACTTGCTCATTCACAGATTAAAGAATCCAGGAAGTCTCAGTAGATACTCCTCCTACACATTCGTAGACTCTTGCTTTCTGGTGCACGAGTTGCTCTAATGATCAGAGTGGGTAGAGTGTTCAAGTGCTTCTTGTCTGGGTTCCAAGAGTAACTAAACCAGACAGATTCAATATCCTATGTTCAGCTCCTAAAGTGAACTCCAGTTTGAAACACTTCAGAACTTCAGAACTTCCTCATCTACAGTCAAACGTAACGTGACATTGAGGAATGAATTATGAATCCCTGGTCAAAAACCAAATTATCCTTGTTCTTTCTTTTCTAATTCAACTTTTTATTGATTCTTTGTAGATTTCATATTATTCATCTAGATCTCATTCTTCTCCTCTCCCTTTGTATCCACCCTCTGCCCTTGAAACTCCCACCTCTGCCAAGATAAAATAAGATAAAATTTAAAAGGTAAGGAAAAAGGAAAAGAAAAGAAAAATCTCATTGTGGAAGCTGTAGTGTGAAACAGTTAGTCACAAGTTTACCCTTCAGTCCATTCATCTTTACTTGCCAATGTTCATTGCAAAGAAGTCATTGATCTGTTCAAGGCCTCTGGTTTCTGCTACAATATTGATACTAGGCCCTCAGTGAGACTCCTCTTGAATATCCTGTTGTTGTCCTGTGTCATGGAAATTCTACAACTTTGGGTCTGCAGAACAGACCCTGTCACATGCTCCAGCAGATCATAGATGTTAGGATGGTCTAATTCATGGCCTCGGTAGTAGGTCTGGGTGGTTGCTGGATTAGTCAGCCTGTCAGTTCTCCCTCATCCTCATCACCAGGGTGAACTCTCCAGCACTGTCCTGATAGTTCACCCTATATAGTAAGCAGCAAGGGGCAAGGCCAATTCTCCTGATCTTACACCCTCAGGCTTGACTCTCCCATACTACACCCAACCAGGACAAGCTCTACTGTGTTGCCTAGTTGAAGTACAGGGGCCACTCTGATGAGTGCTAAAGCTGGTGAGAGACAGGGCTAGCTCTCTGGCTCTTGTGACCTCAGGACGAGCTATCCCATCCGCCATGGGTGGTGAGAGGTGATGGTAGGGTGCTACTTTCCCTTGCCCAATCCACCATATGACAGGACCAGATCTCTCACATTAAATATGCTACCTCTGAGAACATGTATATGAGTCTGAAGTGCCCATCCCCTTTTCTTTCTTTCTCATTAGGGTTGTCTCTTCTTGTGTTTTTTGTTTGTTTGTTTTACTTGTGCACCTATTGCCTGTGCTCCATTTTCTCTCTCCGGGAGGTGTAGCCTGTCTTTTGCAGGCTCATCATACTTAAATAGAGAGAATGATTCTCAAACTTCAGAGGCAATGCATTCTGAAATATCTTTTCCCTCAAAGAAAGAGCAAAGCTTTTGATATTCCCATTGGTATATTCCCAGTCCACACTTAGTAGTCCCTTGGCTTTGGGAAACATAAAAAACTATCTACAAAGTTATGATGTGTGGTGAAATCACAACCATTTTCCTCTTGGTGCTTACATTAAGTCATTTTTCCATTCTGTAGCTAGTGGGATGAGATGACTTATGTTTTGTAACCAACAATGCCTTCACTGTTCAATGATTTATTCGTGAATCTAGAAAGCTGTTATAAATGAATGCTTTTGTTAGCACAAAAATTAAGAAGATCTCCAGGAGCCCAAGGAACAACATCTTCATGAGGTCAATTATAAATGGATGTGTATGCTTATTTGAGAATAATTGCAGAAGCATGTCCACTTTATATGTAATTTGTGCTTATTTGGATGTGTTATTTCACTGCTAAAGAAGTATCTCCAGGTTTCATTTCTAGAAAAATCCACTGAAAAGAGGGTTAATGTGACCTTAATTTGTTAAACGATGCCACTAAGACCTCAAAAATGTTGACAAGTTCAGGAAAACAACAGTAATCAGATCTATTGTCACCACAGACCTGGGCTGCTCACCTTGAACCACTGCCCTGTCTGAGACTTTAGCTAGACTCTTTTTAGTTTGTAAGAGAATAAAGTGCAAAACAAGAGCAGTGCTTTTCAACTTTCCTAATGCCGTGATCCTTTAATACATTTCCTCCCATTGTGGTGACCCCCAACCATCCAAGTATTTCCAATGCTACTTCATAAATGTAATTTTGCTACTGTTGTGAATTGTAACGTATATAGTTTTGCAGGCAGAGGTTTGGTAAAGGAGTTACAACCCCCTGGATGAGCTCCTCTGCATCTGAAGCTCATAAAGAGCATGGGGTCAAGCTTAGTTATCAACCTGAATTAATATATGGGTACTTCTTTATACCCTTGTTTCCTTAGCTCCATGCTTACTGACAGTGGTAGAAGTTACCTATTGTTTCCTAGAAGTCTTCTAGCTCTGAGAAAGGTTATATGCCTGCAAAGAACACAGACTCAGTAAGAGAATCGTGTTTCTCACTCACTGCCAACAACCCAGCAGACTGTGTTCAGGAGATATCATTTGAGAAAGAAAAGACACAATAGGTTTTGTTTTCCATCATAGTTTCCTTTGAAGTAAAGTATAGATTTTTTTAAAAACAGGGAGTGACTCTTCATTTACTTGTATAGCTCTTATCAAGCTACCTATAAAAAAGCAGCTGGATATTTATTTGATAGGTGGTCATTCCTCTTTAAGGCCCTTTGTCTTTCAATCATCCCTGCCCTTATCCACATGAGCAGGAATAGAATTGCACAAAGAGCTGAAGAAGAGTCTTCAAAGGGTGGAACAGAAAAAAAGAAAAACAGGAGACTGAGACACTGACATAGGGAGTACACACACCTGAGGTCTGCATAGGAAGACAGGGATTCAGCAAAGGTAACAGCTGTCCTAGCACACTTGTGGTTATGAGCCCGACGGGAGCTCCTACTGAGCTAAAGTACATGGGGTACAGGCTGAGCTGGAATGACAACTCTGGGCAAGTATGAGCTGTGTTTGGGACAAATGCAAACAATACATGACTGTCTAAAATACTCAGATGGCACATACATGTTATTCCAGTTGTTCAGGAGCTTGAACCAAATGTATTGCTAGTTCAAGGCTTCCCTGGCTGCACAGTCTTTTTGAAACAGTGTGGACAACCTGTTGAGACCCTAGTTCCAAATGGCAAGCATTTAAAATTTTGAAGATTTATTTACTTTATATTTATGAATATTTGGCCTCTATATATGTATGTGAACCACGTGTGTACCTGGTGACACCCCCCCACACAAATCCAGAAGACAAAGATGGTACCAGAGGTATTGATTGCTGCAAGCTACCGTGTGAATGCTTGAAATTGAAACCAAGTCCTTTGCAAGAGTAACAAGTTTTGTCTTTTCCTCTACATGAGCCTCTAGCTTCTTCATGAGAGCTTGGGTGAGTGGGAGATCCCAGCTGGATCAACAACAGAGAGGGAGAACAAGGAATAGGAGACCATGGTAAATGAAGACCACATGAGAATAGGAAGAAACAAAGTGCTAGAGAGGCCCACAGAAATCCACAAAGATACCCCCACAACAGACTGCTGGCAATGGTCGAGAGACAGTCCGAACTGACCTACTCTGGTGATGGGATGGCCAAACACCCTAATTGTCGTGCTAGAAACCTCATCCAACTACTGAGGGATCTGGATGCAGAGATCCATGACTAGGCCCCAGGTGGATCTCTGGGAGTCCAATTAGCGAGAATGAGGAGGGTTTATATGATCGAGAATTGTTGAGACCAAGGTCGGATAAAGCACAGAGACAAATAGCCAAACAAACGGAAACACATGAAATATGAACCAATGGCTGAGGGGTCACCAACTGGATCAGGCCCTCTGAGTGGGTGAGACAGTTGATTGGCTTGATCTGTTTGGGAGGCATCCAGGCAGTGGGACCGGGTCCTGTGCTCATTGCATGAGTTGGCTGTTTGAAACCTGGGGCCTATGCAGGGTCCCTTGGCTCGGCATGGGAGGAGGGGACTGGACCTACCTGGACTGAGTCCACCAGGTTGATCTCAGTCTGTGGGGAAGGCTTTGCCCTGGAGGAGATTGGAATGGGGGGCGGGCTGGGGGGAAGGTGAGGGGGGCGGGAGGGGGCAGAACAAGGGAATCTGTGGCTGATATGTAGAACTGAATTGTATTGCAAAATAAAAATTAAAAAAAAAAAAAGAGTAACAAGTGCTCTGAACTGCTGAATTATATCTCCAAGCCCCATAGTATACTTTTTTTAAAGGGCTGAACATATAAGTTGCTGTTGTTAGTAATGAGATGATACTGCAAGAGGATTATAGAAATAATGCAAAAAGTTGTGTAAAGGATATTTGGCTAATTTGCAATCCCCACATCTGAAACTTAAACACACAGTGGGGTGTTCATTAAAAAAAAAAAAATGGCCCAGCATGCAGCCAAGTAGCAAGTAGTGGGAAAATATTTAGTCTATTGTCCAATTTCCCATTATGAAAGCCATGCTGTGTTGTGTTGTTTATGGGATTAAAAGTAAACAACATTTGTGATTCATGTCAAGAAATCCTATTGTCTAGCTTTGATAATTAGTAGTGAGTCTAAAGTCCATGTGACACAAAAAAAATCTACAGTAGAAAACTAAAATGAAATTGCTTGTTCCATGCTTAGAACTTTGTACTTCATTGTATTAAACATATACAGAGTTAAGCCTAGGTTGGTCTTAGTTATCATACCTAATAACCCACAATAATTTAAGGATGGTGTGGAAATGAAAACTAGAGAAAGGGTAGGAATTCTTCCTGGGATGCAGTTGGATAAATCAGCTAAAAGTGAACTTGAAAAAGAAAACAAGGATTTATGGAACCATGGGATTGTTTTAACTCTAAAGAATTAAGCTCCTCTTCTTAAGACATGTGAGGAATAATTCTTTTGAAAAAGGCTTATATAAGAAATGAGATAGCCAAGACAGTATACCATGGCAAACACATAGATCTGGCTTCAAAGCTGGGAAAGCAAGGAGCAGGAAAGCCCTGTACTCCAAAGATGAGCTCTCCTAGGCACAGGTGACATAGAAGATATCTAAAACTGTTCTGTGTGGCCACCATGAAAGCTAAGAATTTGGTGCTCACTATGGCTTGTTGTAAGGCTGCTTCTTCAAAGGGGCTAAGAAATGAATCTAGGCTTTAGAAGAATGGCAACAAAAGAAATAATCTGAAAGTCAGCTTCTGCAAGTGTTATACAACTACAATTCACAGGTCCTATTCATGCTAATAGACTAGTGTGTGTGTGTGTGTGTGTGTGTGTGTGTGTGTGTGTGTGTGTGTAGTTGCAACAGAACTTCCAACCAGCATAGCAATTATCAGTGCTGTATCCACTACCTCTGATGCAAGTCCCTTATGCTATAAATAAGCATTAGCCCTGGGAAGAAAAATACAAATATAGGAAGTTAGCATGGTCAGGTAAATAAAAAGTCTACTATTTGCACATATGAGACTCAAGACCAAGTCAATTTGAACTGCAGATGAGTAAATGAGGCAATTTTTGCATTAATAACTTTGTTTCTCTGAATATTGAGTCTGTTATAAATGTATATGGGGGAAATAAAATATACCAAGAAGCCCTGTATATCACATAGTATTCTGATTGTTGAGCTATATTCTATGTACTTCTGCAGCTCTTTGGCATGGGAACAGATCAGACCTAAGCAGGTAGGATGCCATTCAGTCTATATTCCTCCTGACCATTCAGTAATTCAATAACTGCCTATGAAAACTAGCCTTCTCTGGCAGCCAATATTATAGAACAGGAGGAGTCTATGTCTGTGTTTGGAAGCTCTTTATTCTCACAAGGATACCTGAATGTTATGTTTATTAACTATCTGTTTGAGGCTGTTTTCACTTTATTATACTGTGCCCTGCAGTTGGTACCCACTGGAAAAATTTAGGGCAGTACCACTGAAGAGAAGACTCTTGAGAGTGTTATATCCACCAGGGATGATAACCTGAGTATGCTTTTTGCTTTAACAGTCCCTGGGTTCATATTATCAGGAGCTTGGAAGACTGGCTACTGGACTGATTGCTGAGAACCTAAACTCTAGTTATATTAAGGATGTTCAGGCTGGTTTCAGAAATGACTTATTCTGTACTCCTCAGCATCCCCACCACTCTGACAGGCCCTAGTGACAATTCAAAACTAAGGCTCAGTGGCATCAGAGTATATAAATCCAAAGAAGTGTAAATTGTTGAATGGATTATGGATCATCATCTTTGCTCTTCAGGACCTCAGATCTTTATAGGATATGCAAAGAAAGTATATCTGTTTTCCATGGTGACTAAAATTGCTTAGAGGTTAAAACACAAATTGTAAGGGAATAGAAGTAATATGTGCAGGGAATGAGTAAAAGAAATGGCAAGATGAAGTTGAAGCCAAGGGAATTAATTTCACAGGAAGGTTGTTATTTCCCCCTTTAGCAGCTAAAATTCACAAACAGGCACATCTTAAGTAATGTGTTGAGCTGTCCGAAAGATAATTTGAATCTTGTCAAGGCAAACAAGAATATGCTCACAAATTCAAGAGCAATATATGAGCAATTTACACAACATCAATTTCTTTGGTTGTTTTTGGATGGAGCCATCACCATCAATTAAGTTAGTGACTCTTTGATTCAAATTACTTTTTGACATGTAGTCAACTAAATGGCTCACACAAGCATTATTTTCTGCAGAGTTCCCTTGGCAGCCATGTAGTAAATGTAAACAGGTGGGAAGGCAGAACAGCGCTGCCTCAGACTCAGCCTCCTTCCCTTGCAGTGGGAAAAATAATAACGTGAAGAAATGTGAAAGCATTATTAGATGGCCTGGAACAAGGCTTCCGAAAGGAGGGATTTGCATATTTATGAGATATTTCTCCTGATTCAATATTTCTCCACTTGAGGATGCCTCTTAACCCCACATCAGGCTCCATTATAATTAGGTCTCAGAGGTGAAGCCAGGCTAAGGCAGACTGTTAGACCACAGAAGGATGGCATGCCCTGGTGTGAACTTGAACTTGGTAGGAATGGTGTTGAAGAATAATATCATTAATGACAATGACACTAAAACTCAACCTTGTAGAGACAACTGGATATTTAGATGGAAGGGTGAGAGGAACATTCCTTCAAAGGATAAACATAGTGAATGATCAATGAAGAAGCACACTCAGTAAGGGATTATGCCCCTGCATGCTCCCCATTGTCATGGTTAGCACCAGGATTCAATTAACTACAGTGCTCTTCAGGACTGGCCTGGTAGAGATTTCTAAAAAAAGACAAAACAAAGTTCTAGCGCTATTCTTAACAAATTTCTTTTTAACAAATCAATTAGTAATTACTAATCTGCCTCTATTTTAAGTTCCATAAACAAAGTTTCAAGATGTTGTGCACAAAGTATTGTGCCTAGAGCCTAGCATGTATAACATGTTATGGGGGGATGTTTATAAGAAAATAAAATTCTGCTAGTAAAATGTAAGAATCAACAGAAGAAAAGGAAATCAGTTTGTTTTTGTTGTTATTTCGTTGTTATTGTTTTGTTTTAGCAATGTAGGACTCTGGTATATTAACCATGTGCCTGCCAGTGGATGGCCCCACACCCATGAACACATGGGAGGCAAAACACTTGACTCAGTAGTTTGTATTTTTTTTAAAAGGCTACAAAGTTGGAAAGCAGAAGGCATGGGAAGAGGGGACTTGATCTGAGGTGAGTTAGGGGGAGCAGTGAAGGGAAAATAGGCTAAAGTACATTGCATGCATTTATGAAATTATCAAGAAATTAATGAAAATATATTTTCAAAAAGAAATGAATGCCAGCACTGGTTGTTTTCTGTGACAGTTACTTCAAGAGAAGCATCCTTTTGGACCCTGGTTTTCATCAAGGACATTGACAGTTTTTAAGTTCTTTGACGTTCTTTTTCCATCTTCGTAGAAAATGGAATGATAATAAAATAAACCTGTGACCACTCTGGAGCTTCTGGAAAGATAACATGGCACAATACTTACAAAAGCAGCTTGAGAAACTGGAGCATTGAAGAAGCTAAACTGATGTTTCTGCTTTACCATTGCTTCCTACAGACTGCTTCTTCAGTAAGAACGCTTCCAAAGGGAGGAGGTGGCATGAATCTCCTAGCTGCTCCCACCACAGTCTGACTTGGTATTTCTTATGGACAAGATGAAATGTTTCACACTAAGAAATACAATTCCAAAACCTCTGTGTTTACTGTTTTATAAAATTCAGGAGCATAAAATCTCAAGTTTCCTTGGTTTCTGCCAAACGTAGACTACAGATGGAATGCTTAACATTAAGCCTGTTATACCAAATTTAAATTTGGCTACAAATTTATGGATGGTTTCAGTTCAAAGACATGGCAGTGTTCTCTTTAAAGAAAATTATAACTGAAAATCAAACTGGGACTAGAAAACAGAGCATTTCAAATGGAAATTGGGACAATGCATAGTCCATTTTCAGCTCTGCCTGAACACTCATTATGTTGTCTCATTTTTCTTCATATACTAAAATAAATTTAATTCATTCACTCATTAAATAAACATTTATCCAATGCCCCCTAGGTCTGAGGCCTGTGGAGGTCATAATTAAAAAGCATACCCACTAGTCTATAACAGTTAGGGATCTCTGGTTGCAAGCAATCAAAGAAAACTTTTAAAAAATCCAGTTAGGTTACAAAAAAGCGCTCACAGTTACATTATGAGAAAATCTTGAGATGTTTGAAAATGATGTGAGAGACTCTTACAATTGTACAGAAGATATAAAGAAAGGAGCCAGTAGGAATGTCTTCAGCTTCCATAGAATGAATGTAATACTAGGATGAAGAGACAAGTAGAATAATCACAAACACACACATACACACACACACACACACACACACACACACACACACACACATGCACACAAACCTAGAATGGAGAGTCTACATTGTACAGTGTCATATCTGAATAGGGATGTACCTAATCCCCTTGTATCAAATCTGCTGAATAACAAAACAGGGGATTCTAATAGCATAAGCAGGAAGGAGCATTCAGAGAGTAGCACTAAACACATGGAAGTTAAAGAAACTAGAATTGAATGATGGGGTTTACAAGGACGAATTTTTTAAAAAAAGATATTATTATTGGAAGGAGTAATATTTAATAATGGCATTGAAAATCTGTGTTAGCTATCTCATTTTGATAGTTTTATGAGCTTTGATAGTTCATGGAGAAGATTTTACTCAGAGCCAAGAATAAATAAGTCTTAACAAAGGGATGCTCTATATCTTCTGTTTATCTCTTTATAATTCTTTCCTTTGTGTTGAATTCCACTGTTGAGGTGACATTCTGTGAAATCTTACCTATACCGAATGGAATTGAGATCCATATTGAGAAACTTTTGTTTGAGTTTTGTTTTCTTTATTTTTCCCCTTAAACTTAAAAGCAAATAGTATTTATCTTCAAGGGATTTTTAAAATTCAAAATATTGAAGTTCTAGCAATTTTACTGTGAGATATGTAAAATAAACTAGAAACGGTGGCCTTTAAAGTCAGTGAAACCAAATAATGCAGCAGAAATAAGAAGAGTCCCTGGAATGAGTTCTGAGATCATCAAAGATGAGCTGAGGACTTCAGTCAAAGTGTGCTAAGATGCCATCATTAAAGAGTCCAGTGACCACTTGCTGAGAACAAAGCCTTTGGCATAAAAGTAAAGAGCAATACAGTTTCAGTCATCTAAGGATGCTGTGTCCAGTGGTAAAGGATTTTTTGGGCATCCCCTGTGAATTCCCTGGAGTCAGTAAAGGACACATGGTGGTGCGTAACATTTAGAAGCAATTCTTTGATAAATATCAGTCCCTTTTCCATTTTAAACCTCTCTTTATGATGAGTAGTTAGTTGTTTCTCTTAGTAGAATAAAATATCAGATTCTTGAGAGCTTTAAAAAGAAGTTTATTATATCCCTTGGTGTTGGACCAAGGGCAAAGATCAGATCTGACAATGGAATTCTTGCTAATAGAATCTCAAAGTAATGCAGAACATCACATGGCAAAGCACAGTCAGTACATATATGAATATACAAGTGTGTGATAGTGTCTCTTAACCATTTTACATATCTGTGCTGGCTAGTTTTATGTCAAACTTGATAAAAGCTAGAGTCACTGGAAAGGAGGGAACCTCAATTGAGAAAATGCCCCCATAAAATCTGGCTGTAAAGCATTTTCTCAATTAGTGATTGATGAGGGAGTACCCACTCAATTATAAGTGAGGCCATACCTGGGCTGGTGGTACTGGATTCTATAAGAAAGCAGGTTAGGCAAGCCATGTGAAACAAGCTAGTAAGCAGCACCACTCCATGGCCTTTGCATCAGCTCCTGCCCTATGTTCCTGTCCTGTTTGAGCTTCCGTCGTCCTTACTTCCTTTGACGATAAACAGTGCTCTGGAAATGTAAGCCAAATAAACCCTTTCCTCCCAAAGTTGCTTTAGTCATGGTGTTGGCTATAGTTACAGCTTTATTTAATACTAATTGTCTTAATAATTTTTCCGTGGCTGTGATAAGACACCATGATCAAGGCAAGTTACAGAAAAGTTTATCTGAGGCTTACAGTTTCTGATCATTATAGTTGGGAGCATGGCATTGGAACAGTAGCTGAAATCTTACATTTGAGACACAACCATTGATATAGAGAAGGCTAATTGGCAATGGCATTGGCTTCTGAAACTTCAAACCTACCTCTGACAACAAGGCCATACCTCCTATCCTTTCCGAACAATTTCACCAATTCAGGAACAGGTATTCATATATATGAGCCTATGGAAGCCGTTCTTATTCAAACCATCACACTAATCACCCCATAAATGCTTCACCACTTAATACAATGGGCTGATGTCTGTCTGTCTGTCTGTCTGTCTGTCTGTCTCTCTCTCTATCTCTCTCTCTCTTTCTCTCTCTCTCTCTCAATTTATTTTATAATATAGCTCCATCTGAATTCCACCATTTTCCATGTAGTTTAGTTCATGTGCTACTGCAGATTGAACCAAGGACTTCTTCTATTATACTTAGGACTTTATCAACAGCACAAATCCTCATTCCCAGTTTTGCCCTCTTAATTCCTCAATATGTAGATTGGATGCTAGCACATAAACCATTACAGATACATACAATCGAAATAATTGTTAGCCATTATTGGACAGTAGAGTGGAGAAAGAATCCTTCCTAAGGTGCTCAAAAAAATGCTTCCCTTTAAGAAGTTGCCAGGTGTTATATGCATCAGAGAGTCTAAAAAAGGATACCACCAACCAAAAACAAAGAGGTTATACATAGTTGGCAAAGGGTGAGGACTGATTTGCCTGCTTTCTGTGGAGATGGGAGGTAGAAGAGTTACAAAAAAATTGGTAAACCAAGGAAATTTGATGCCAGCAAGAGAGAGGTCCAAATATGGCACATTCATTATATAGTAAGTACTCACAAGAAGTATATGAGAAAATTTCATACCAATTGAAAAAGGTGGACTAGAGTGTGGAAAATGGATTAAAATGTCTGTTTTTCCAGAGTAGATAGCATTCTTTGGTCACAGAAGTCTACCCTGTATCAGTGTCCATTTAACTATCATATTGTACTAAAAATTTGTCATTTTCTCTAAATAAATATTACTTCCTTGAGAAAAGTGTCCTTATTTTAGTGGTACTTACATGCTTAGAAAGTGATATAGCATCCTGCTGTTGCTTTATTTTAGAAAAACAAGTTTTCTATTTATTTAAAATTAACTTTATAGTTACTAGATTATAGAAATTCTTACATTTCAAATTAAAATTATTATTATTATTTTTTACAAAAGCCAATGCTAAACACAAGTAAATGTGCAATAGGTAACACAGAATTTTACAATCTATTTAACTTTATTGAAGATTTTTTTTACTCATTCTAAACATGGATTATCATGTCATAAATGGCAGTAACAGGCCCTTTCTTTCTGTGGATATTTATTGAATTTTATTGTAAGTTATTTAGTATTTCCCATAAGAGATGACTGAATTTTGTTGCCAATCTGTTGTCTTCATTTGTAAAACTTTCTCTCTGGTCACTCACTGTCTGTTCAAAGATGTTTTCACTCTTCCAATCTTACATCCCATCCCTCCAATTTAATGCCAAACTGTCAAACTTCCCAATTGTTCTTCCTGGTGTTACTTTGCCTCTTTAAGTCTATTCCCAACTTATTAACAAGAATTTCCCAAGGGGAATACATCAGATCTATGCTGGTGCCAGCTGAAAAGAACAGTGATGCACAGAGTCATCAGGTTAAACATCTGTTCATTGACTTGGAAGAACCACACTTCTACCAGGTCCTTCTTTTAGAACTTCCTGTCAGAATTCAAGGACAAGGAACATGTTAATGTCTCTAAAATTAAAAGGCGAAGGAGTAACAGAATTTGGTCCAGTATTTATTATTACCACAGAATTGGTATGATGTGTTTCAGGAGTCAGGTAATAGCCACCAAACAATTCCTGGAGATTACACGCTCTTCAGCACTTAGCTCTTGACTGTGGAAAAGAACAAGCTAACTATATGCTGTTCCTCACTGAATTGAGCCAAATTCACAAGGAACATGCTTCAGAGATCAACGCCTAGATAAGGTTATAGGACAAACTAACAGAGTCACAGTGTGGATCTTTTAAGTACTCTCCAGAATGAAAGTCTGTCAGAAGAATCACTCAGTGGCCAGCTCTTCTGAGGTTTATGGCCACTTTTCTTATAGCAAGTCACAGACAGGCTGAGAAACTGCAAGATAGATATGAAGTTTAAACAGCACAGATGTCCAAATAAGAACAAGAGTAGCTACATTAGGCATTCTAACATGAAAAGTGTAAATATCATTGAGTCTCAACCCTAGACAAAGAACTATAGGCAATTAAGAAATGCTGAGAATGGGAGAAAGAGTTTTCTTCCAGGAAGAGATCTAAATTTGCTTATTTAATACCAAGTGGTTATCCCTGAAATCATATGCATACAAATAATGTAATGTAGAATGACAGGTCATATTTATACATTTAGGAACATATAGATGCACATATAAAAATCACAATGATTTAATAAATAAAAGCTATGAATTGGAGAGACAGCAAATGTGAGCGTACATGAGATGGGCTGAAGGTAGGAAGGAGAGAGAAAAAATGATGCAATAATATTTTAATTTAAAATTTCTAAAATACTGAAAATATATCAAATTCTAAATGATATAAATATAATAAGATAATAATAAATGGAGAAAATGATTCAATTTTGTAATATACAACATGTTCTTAATTATGATAATACATATTCACAGAAAGCAATAAAAGAATGTTTTCAAAAAGAATTATTTGGATAAGAATGGACACGCTGTCTGAAGGAGCAAAGAAGCAACACGTGAAGTATGGTCCTTTGTCAAGATTCCCAGATTAAAGTAAATGATACATCAGGGTGTAGCTGAAGTTTTCCTGGTCCTGCCTGGCCCATGATCAGGACAAATCTCTCCCACTCGTCCCCCAAGTAAACACGCAGAGACTTATATTACTCATAAACTGTATGGCTGTGGCAGGCTGCTTGCTATCTGTTCTTATATATTAAATTAACCCATTTCTATAAATCTATACCTTGCCACGTGGCTTGTGGCTTACCGGTATCTTATATCATGCTTCTCCTTGTGGCAGCTGGCAGCATCTCTCTGCCTCAGCCTTCCACCTCCCAGAATTCTCCTCCTTCTTGTCCCACCTACACTATCCTTCTTGCCTGGCTACTGGTCAATCAGTGTTTTATTTGTCAATCAATCATAGCAACATCAGGGGGCAATAATGTTCTCAATCCACTGGAATGATGCTGTGTGCCTAAGAGGTAAACTAGGTGAGGATCTTTTGAATGCTTCCCCTAGCTAAGATGGACTAAATTAAAAGGCAAATGTAAACAATCTCTGTAATAAGAGGTTGTCTATCAATGCTGAGTAACTGTGGCACAACACACACACACACACACACACACACACACACCATCCTGAAAGAATAGCTCCATTTTCAGCTTGTACTTAGCAACACAGCATGGTGACTTATTTTGGACCTTGTCTGGGGACAGAACCAAGTGTGACATGTAAGAAGGAAATCAGCAAGCATTTAAGGTCTACTGATCATAACATATTCAGATAAGAAACACTCTGCAGGGTATATGTGGGAAGAGGCATCTCAAAAAGTTAATGCACATTTTAAAAAGTCTGGTTTTAAGAATATAAAATATGCCATAAATTGAAGCAAGGATGTTATCAACAGTAGTCATGAAAAGCTAGTACTGTGAAAAACCAGGAAATATTGCATTTAATTGAAAGGTGTGATGGGTGTCTGATGACTATCATCACTCTGATGGGACTGAGGATGCAGAATGTGACCAGCCAGGACATAAGGATGAGATGTCAAAGTCAGGTGTACTTTTAAGTGGTTGAAAGGCTTGAAAATGTGTTAATGAGGTGGACTGGCCACCCAAGAGAAGCGATGCTTGCCAAAAAAAAAAAAAAATACAATGGAACTGCAATAAAAATAAAAGGCCAAAAAATTCTCCCACCTGTCATCTCTTTGTGAATATTGTGGGTGTATGTATGGCTGTCCGTGTGTCTGTTTGGTGTCTGTACAAAGACATTGTCTGTGTGCATGTGTGGGAGACAAAGGTGGGCACCAGGATGTCTTTCTCAATTTCTTTCCACCTTATTTTTATAACTCTGTCTCACAATCAAGTAGAGCATGCCATTTAACTAAACTGGCTGGCCAGCAAGCCCCAGAGATCCATCTGTCTAGGCCCCACAGTGCTTTAGTTACAGATGTGTATTGGCCCCACAGGCTTTTATACAGTGTTAGGGGTAGGAAATTTGGTCCCTCTGTTTTTTCAGCAAACACTTATTCACTTAGCCATCTCCCAATCCCAAGTCCAAACTTTGGTATGCCTTGATGTTTTTGCAGAGTTCAAAATTATAAATGCAAGTTTTCTAGGTTGTCATTGAGGAGGAGGATGGTTCTTTTATCTTTATTTTTTATTTAATGTTTGTTTTTTATATTTGAGATTGTAATTTAATAGCAACATTGTTTCCTTCCCTTTCCCCTCTACAACTCCATTTCATTCCACTCTCCTTCAAATTCATGGTCTCCTTTTCATCAACTGATACTGTGTGTGTGTGTGTGTGTGTGTGTGTGTGTGTGTGTGTGTGTGTGTATTCCTAAATGTAACCTGAGTCCAGATAAATGCACTGGGCAACCAAACAGTGTGCTCTTCTCTAGGTATTACCACCACTCCTGTTCACAGCTTTACTCAGTTGCCTTTAGTTCTTTGTGTAGGGTTGAGGCCTCATGTTCTATTCTCTACCCAGTTTGTTATGTTCATTGGTGTCATCCTTGTTCATCTAAATTTTTGCAGTCTTGTTGGTTAGACTTTTTGAGTATAGTTTCTGATGTTACTAGATTTATATATTTTAGGTGTAGTCAGTGTTTTGCCTATATGTATGTATGTGTGTGCCATGTGCATGCTATATGATCACTCTTTAAGTGTCCTGGGATTTTGGGTGTTGATAGAAGAAATGTAGTCTTTTGTCCATGAGTATAATTCAATTCAAAATGGAAAGAAAGGGGTTGACATTAAACCTCTATTTATTCAATTTAAATAATAATTTAAGATATACATGCAATTCTATATCTTGTCAGAAAACTTTCCAATGTTAATTCTTAATGTCTGTGCCTATATAGTAAGCCTTGTCACAAAATATCCCTGTACTTGATAAATAACTATTGCCAGATCCTTCACTCTCCCTTCATTCTTACATTCTTTCCTCTTCAACTTTTATACCCTATGTAGTTTAGTCTTGTTATAGTGTCTATGGTGAAGAAAAAAAACATCATTACTTCTGGACAAATACTACAGTGGGCTCTCGTCTCACTGACAGGAAGACTCCCTTTGATGCAACACTTTTGTCAGTGTCCTCCCACATGCCCCAACTTCAGGGTCCTTTGCAGCCTTCCTTGGCTCTGATGCTATTCCTGAAACAGCCCAGGCATACATCTGCCACAGGGCCACTTTCTATAATTCTTCTCTTTGGAGATCCCCCCAATTTCTCCCTTCATTTAGACAGACTACCCATAGTCACTCAGTTGGACAATTTCTGAAAACCTCTACTAATATTGTTTCATTTCTCAATACTCCAAAACTTATTTCCTTTTTCTTGTCTCCCATGGCCTTCCTACCATTTCCCTACTTCATTTTCTCTTTCTATTTTACTCTATGCTCTTTGTGACTCCTCTTTGCTCTCTGTCATTGTGTCTGGTAAAGAGTAGATGCTCTAAATGCACAAGGTCCTGTTTTCTGTCATCCATCCTCCGCTGCAAGAGCAGTACTGATTCTACCTGACACATCCATAGCTATCCATGGAATGGACAATGGAACAGATCCATGAATGAATGCATGAACCTATTCAGCTCTAAGAGCCAGCTGTGTATAGAGGGGTGGCATCCAATGCTGCCCATCTGTTCGTGTTCTGGGGGTCTGACAGGCTTACCCTTGTCACTGCCTTACCTCAGCCCCCCCACTGACAGTGATGGAGTTGACAAGATGTCAGCTGACCCTTATTGATTATGCATGATCTTATTAGCAAAATCCCTGCCCAGCGTGACCTAATCCTCACTGGGCAAGGCTGTGATATATGAGGACCAGCACTTTGTCACTTGAGGTTAGGCAAACAGGCGGAACACTTAGTACCTGTGGTGTCCAAAGACACTTACCCCCTCCTGTGCTTTGGGAAAGAAAACAGGAGAGGCCTGTACAGGGGGAGTAATATGGGTCAGACAAGTCACCGAGAGCCATGCAGGCTCACAGCTGGTTATTTATTTATGTGCTGTTTGCTAAAAATTCATCCAGTGTGGCAGCTCTATGAGCTTTGTCCCCCTAAATAGTAAAATCAGAAATGTGGCAGAGAGATGCATGCTTGCAGAAACTTACTGAAATCCCTGAGGTCCAAGACTGAAGTTCCTTTGAGTCAAATCCCATGTCCTAACTTGTCTCGGTCCTTACCCCTTCTTGCCCTCACTCTTTTTTTTTTTTTGGTTTTTTGAGACAGGGTTTCTCTGTGTAGCTTTGTGCCTTTCCTGGAACTCGCTTTGGAGACCAGGCTGGCCTCGAACTCACAAAGATCCTCCTGCCTCTGCCTCCCGAGTGCTGGGATTAAAGGCGTGCACCACCACTGCCCGGCTGCCCTCACTCTTGAAAGACAGGGTTACCATAGCAGATTTAGGGGAGGATTGTTTAAACATGAGACCTAAGAATATGAGGGATAAGTTCTGTAGTGGAACAAATGAGATCTCTGCTGCCATTGATGGTACCACCTCATGAAACTTCTCTGCCTTGAGGAGGGAGGAATGAAATGAATGTCTCTTTTCATGCACTGAGGCAACCCTCTTCAGTTGCCCTCTGTGTTCTCTTGTGGGACACCTCTGTGAAGTGCACAAACTGTTTAACTCGATCTTCAGTTGCAAGCATGGTGTGGCTGACTTGTTCTTATTCTGGGAAATGGGTAGACACGTGGAACCACTGGTTAGGCCATGGGACAAGGAGGCAGCACTAAGACCATGGAATAGTCCATCTGGAAGACACCACCTGATGCCACCCTCTGCTTTTATAAGAGATGAAACAGAGCACTATAAAATAAAATTTAAAAAAGTGCCACATGGTCCCTTGTAATTTCCTTTAAAGGAGAATATGGGGTCAATGTGGGGCATACATGGAGTCTCCTTAAAGTCTTTTATAAAAGTAAAGAGACGGACTTGTGTCTAGAAATAGATGGTTCTCATTTTCCAAACTCAGTTGTTTACTGTTATTAGGGAGGAAAAAGTGGCCTGTCTTGTTTCAGCCATCCTCTTTATGAGTACTCTCCCCCGACTGAGCAGTCTGGAAAGGATCGTTAGTAAATATTGCATATTAAATGCACCCATCAGGTTATCTGCATGTCAGGGAAGTGGCTGGGCATGAGTTGCGGCCTTTGCTGCTGAGTGAGCACTCTTGGGTTCCCTGAACACACCTCAACAGCACCCAGCCCTTAATAAGTGTTGTGCTCAGTGCCCTTTTAAAAATGATTGAATTATGGCTTTTTATGACTCTATAAAACCCTTTATTAATTTTGGAAAGCTGCTGCATCTTCTGATCCTGTCCAGTCCCTGCCAGGAGGTTAAATTATTCATGTACATTCTAATTGGCTGCACTGATTGAGCTCGGGAAGAGCAACAAACAGGGATTTTTGGTTTCTGGAAAGGTTGTGGCAAGGTCATTGCAGAAGCCAGAAGGATAAGAGTATGTAGGTCTTTTGTGGGGTTCAGATAGTTTGGGAAGACAGAGAAGGAGGCCTTCATCCAGTGGTCAGGGAAACTGCTGAGAAGGGCATCTAAGTTCAGGTAAAGGATGAAATGATAATGGTGTTCCAGCTGGAAATGCTTCTGCATCTGTGTACATGTGCATGCATGCATGCATGTGGTGTGTGTGTGTGTGTGTGTGTGTGTGTGTGTGTGTGTGTGCATACGCATGTGCCTGTGATCTGTGCCTGTGCCTATGTTTGTATGTATGTGAGTGTGTATATGTGTGTGTTTATAATGAAAATAAAATAGTCTCTGTGTGTGTATGTGTATAATATGTATAATAGGAATAAAACATTCTGTGTGTGTATGTGTGTCTGTGTGTCTCTGTGTGTATGTGTATAATGGGAATACAATATTCTCTCTCACTCTGTGTGTGTGTGTGTGTGTGTGTGTGTGTGTGTGTTTGGAATAAAATACTCTGTGTGTATGTATAATAGGAATAAAATATTCTTATTCTTTCTCCTGTGTGCAAGTGTATGTATAATGGAAATGAATTATTTTTTGTGTGTATAATTCTCTGTGTTTGTGTAATAGAGGGGGGCAAGGAGAGAGGAGAGAGAGAGAGAGAGAGAGAGAGAGAGAGAGAGAGAGAGAGAATCATGTACCATGTAGGAGAAATGCCAGGATTGTCATGGGGAGAGTATCTGGGTAATGGTTCCCACACAGACCCTGAAGTGAGCAACATCAAGGAGATCAGACTCATAGAAATTGTTCCAGCCTTGAAATAAAAAGATCTGGACACGTTTCCAAGATGCTACGTGTGAGCTATGCAGCTCCAGACAACACCTTCCTGAGAATGTGGACCACTGGGGCTGTGGTTTGCTTTAAAGGAGACTATGGTACAGGAAGTCTGGGACTGGAGAGATGCTTCAGAGGTTAAGAGCTCTCGCTGCTCTTGTAGGTTTAATTTCCAGCACCCAGATGCCAGCTCACATCCATCCGGAACTCCATTTTCAGAGCATATAGTGCCCTCTTCAGGCTGCTGCAGGCCCTGCATGCTCACGTTGAGCAGGCATACCTGTGAATGGTCAATCTATAAACATAAAACGAATAAATGTAAAATAAAATGATATTAACTACCCCTTCTGTTGACGGATGTCATTCATTTCCTTGCCTTCTACTTATTTCCTACCTAGGATGATCTCCTGATTCTTCCATGACCCGTTTAGAAAATTACTTCTTCTGTGACTCCTGCCTTAAGTTACTGCCTCTCACATTGTGACCTGATGGAGAAGAAGGGTGAGCATGGACCAGAACATGAGTCTAATTCAGAGCTGAAGGCCAACATGGAAAAGCTTGACCACTCATTTGTAGCCATGACCTGTCATCTATGAATAGGGACCACAGCCCTGCTCAGGGTTATAACCCTGTTATAAGGAAGAAATAAAATCTACATGAAGGAAGGAACTTAGGATTTTCAATCCAAATTCTCCATACATTTCTGTAAGAAATATAAGTAGGAGAGAGATCAGGAAATTTGACTTCACTGGTGAGAGCCCAGACTTGGGGCTTGGGCTATCATGACTCTTCACTAAAACTACCAGAAGTATGAGGCGCCTTCTGAGACACAAAACTGTTGAGAAGCTGGAGGTTACAGAGAATACTGAAGGTGGAGTTTAGGTGAAAAATGATTAAACAAGCAGCTCCGCTAGGTAAAAACCAAAGGAATTGTTGAATAGTCATTTCCTGCAAGATTGAAACATACAGTCCAACAGGGAAGTTTCTTAAGCCGGAAGATAATAAAGTCAAAATGGCTTCAGGAAGTTCCTGAGACTACCAAGATTCCATAGGTCCCTCCCTCCTAAGAGTAAACAATAAAGAGTGTTGAAGGTCACTCTCAGACAAGCCAACGTGGAAAGAACATTCTCAGACAAGCCCAAAATACAAAGAGGACTCTAAGTCCAGAGGAGCTGCCTAGAAAAAACAGAACCCAGCTGAGCTGCCTGGAAGAGGTTTAGACCAGAGTCACTTGGAAAGAGAATTCTCCCATCTGTTGAGCTTTCTGCATCCTGTTCAGTGTGATCCAGGTTCCCAGTTATTGTCAGCTGTCATCCATGTTGGGGTGAGCCTTAGTCATGCAGATGTCTTTGATTCATGTCTGCTCCCATAAGTAACTCCTCACCAAAAATTTCTGGGATTAACTCCAATGAAATTCAGTGATTATTAAGTTGCACTTTGGTGGTATCCATGCTTTGATCTTATATGGGCTCCAAAAAATGGATGAGTAGACATGTGTATTGAGTCTCCCCAGGAAAAGTCTTGTCACCCAACAGGAATATACCTGGGACAAGAACAAGCCGTACGAAAAAGGAAAGGAAAGGGTGACCAGAGGCACAGTGCAGTTTTGAAGTAACCTAGTTTTTTTTTAATATCTTGCTAGCCTAGGAATCTTTTTTTAGACTGAAAGAATAGTTTAACGTGTGTGTGTGTGTGTGTGTGTGTGTGTGTGTGTGTGTGTGTAGTTGCTTGCTCTTGTGTATCCAGGTATACAGGCATGTTCACATGCATATGGAGGACAGAGGTCAATCCCAGGTGTCATTTTCAGTAACAGCCCTTCTCAAAAAAAAAAAAAAATCTCCCTCTCCTGGCATTTGTAAGGTAGGCTAGGTTGGCTGAGCAACCAGTCCTGGGGATCCCTGTTTCCACATCCCCAGTGCTGGGACTACACACATGCATCAAGCACCACCACACTTTTTTTTTTTAAATTGGGTTCTAAACAGTCTGGGAGTTAAGCTCAGATCCTCTTGCTTGAAAAGTAAGCACTTTATCAACTGAGCCATCTCCCCAGGCCAGAGAGCTAATATTTTTAATGTAGATATTCACAATGCCATAGCGTGTAGAAAAAATTTATTAATACAATATAGAGAAAACAAGGACTTCTGGTGTGTTCTGTTCAACATCCTTCACACACACACACACACACACACACACACACACACACACACACACACACACAAACACACCCCTCCCTAATTCAACATAGCCAAATCCAGAAACTAAAATGTATCCTACAGCCACTGATGCTTTGAAGAGAAGGATTTTAAAAGCAATCTGATATTTCATTACTCACTTGTGACTAGTTCTAAGTTCCAGACTCTATGATCTTGCCACTGTAAGAGTGATTACTGAACACTGCCAAGATCTATATTTCTCTACTGTATTTATTGGTCTTGTCTCTGTCCCTCTTCCCTGATGCTGGTCATTGGCCTACCTCCTCTATTATTCTGTATGTGTAGGTTCCATTTTGAAGCCCCACCCTCTCTGTGACCAGAGAGCATTGAGAAGGTACTTTCCTCTAGAGTAACCTTGGAGAGATGTCTAGTGTAGCCCTGTGATCTGTCACTCTGTGTACCCCACACCGACTCCCAGTGTCACAGTCCATCCCTTGGCAGAAACAAGAAATTTGGGACCCCCTGCTCAGATTACCATGGAAAAGAAGTGATAGCCAGGGCTAATTAATTAGTGAGAAAGGACAAATTCGTTGTTTCCACCAATAACAAGTGGAGATTAATCTATTCCGGGTCCCAGAGACACAGCAGAGCCCATGTTTCCGTGGTATTCAGAATCTAGTGTGGGGACAAATACTACAGTAACAAATGGCACTAGACCACTAATGGGTCTGAAACCACAAGTCTGGATAGATGTGTCTAACAGGGATGATGTGTCGAACCAGGGAAGACAGTGGAATTCTAGTTTCAATAGGAAACATTGTTTGTGACAATCTTCATAGGACATTTTCTCAGCCTGAGAAAATGGGCCACCCCGTGTTCAGCCTACTCCTTAGCCTCCTCTGGATCTCCATGTATAGATTCATCGTATGTCAAATTGAACAGAAAAGATGAGAATTCAAATTTAAAGCTTGCATGTAGCACACAGAAACAATGTTAGAGCTAAAATTTTACAAATAACTACTTACAGATATTTTCAGATCCATGTATAATCCTGCATTCTGCTGGTGGTTCCTTCGAGACCATTTCCTTCTTTTTTATTGTGTTGAAACTTATAGAATAATCAGATACCTGGTGTCTTAGTTAGGGTTTTTATTTATTTTTTTTTATTTCTGTGAAGAGACACCATGACCACAGCAACTCTTATAAAGAAAACATTGAATTTTGGTGGCTTGCATACAGTTACAGAGGTTCAGTCCATTATCGTCATGATGGGAGCAAGCAGACATGGTGCTCAACTAAGAATCCTTACATCTTGATAGGCAGGCAACAGAAAGTCAGCTGTGACACTGGGCAGTATCCTGAGCATTGGAAAACGTCAAAGCCCATCTCCACAGTGACACATTTCTTCCAACAAAGCCACACCTCCTAATAGTGCCACTCCCTATGAGCTTATGGGGGCCAAATACATTCAAATTACCACACCTGGGAAGTCTAATCCTTTCTGTCAGCTTATAGAAATCCTGTGTCTTTGGTGACCCAGACATAGGGGAATGTGAGGCTACCACAGTCCAGATGAGGATAACTCTTTATGAACAGAGACCAATGACAATAGGAAACCATAAGGAAAAATGACTCCTTACACGTATCTAGGCCTGTGAAAAAACTTCACATTACCAAGTCATTTTGTTCCAAATGGTTCATTTTAAATGACTCAACATTAGAGAAAGCACTAGCCAGTGTGTCCCTGTTTCCTTCTTCTCTTTCAATAAACGACTTTACTGAAACCTAACAAGTCCAGGCCAGCTGCTCAGTGAGTTCAGAGATGGGAAGTCACACTTGGCTTAGACACCCACAATAAGGGCACAAAGAGAAGTCTACGGACACAGTTCCCTTTCCCTAACATTTGGTCAATCTATTTGGTAATTTTCATTACTGCTGAGCACCAAATTTACAGGCAAACTATAAATCTGAATTTGGTTGACAATAGGCTTTGAAAAAATGAGCCAAGAGCTAGTTTCACCAACCTGATATACTTGATGACGTTTATTAAAAAGATGTTCTTGTAAGTCTCTTAACCAGATGCTTCCTTTTAATTTGTTTTTTCAGAGGTAAGACAGTGGCAAAAGGGAAGCGTGTCCATCTAAAGGTTCTAAGTTGATTTCCTTTCTCTTAAAGATGTCCAATTAGTACCAATTAGTCCATAAGAGTGATACTGATGTCACAAGTCCTCAATGACCAAGAGCTTTCCATCAGATAATGCTTCTCCTCCATTTCTAATTAATGAATCAGTTAACTAAATAATTTTTACATTATCATTCCAAAAATAATTGTCAACTCACTGTCAAGAAATGGGAAATAGATAGCTCAGGTGATAAAGCTCCTTACTGAGGATCCAAGTTCAATCCTTAGAACCCACCACAGGCAATCAAAATGTAGAGTAATGGAACCCAGTCACAAAATGGGATGCCTCTGTGGAACACTCCAATACCTAAGGCTCAAGGAACATTGTGGATGAGGGCACGGAAAGACTGAAAGACTCATAGGATTAGAAAGTTTGCTGAGATTGTATCTCCTAGTAATGTCAGAATCTATGTCCATAAAATCTCACCAAAGTGACAGCTAAAACTTCAGCAGCGTGAGGAAAATAGACATGTTAACATGAAGTAGGGAAAAAGCATGAGGCCATAACCCTAGACCAAGAACTACAGACCACTGAGGAATGCAGAGAGTGAGAAAAATAGTATTCCCCATGGAAGAACCCACCAATTGGTTACCCAGTACCAATGGTCAGCCCTGAAAACATAAATACCCGTAACATCTGTTATTTACTAGGCAGCACAATGTTTTCATTAAGCGGTGCTGTTTACCATGTGAGAAAAGCCACAAAGGTATGACAAAAGCCACTATAAGAGTTTATTAAGGGAAGAGGAACAGAAGGGATGTGCTTAGGCCTCTGGAAGATCATGCATAGAGAGAGGGGGAGGGGGTCTATGATCCACTTTTTATGGATTCCCCCCGCACATGTGCATATGGAGTTATGTAGCTATGCTATGCATGTGCATAGATTACGTGATCATGCTTTGTGCAAATTATGTGACCATGCAGTGCATTGATTACATAGGACCAAAGGTCCTGGGATGACTAAGTCTCTTGGTTGACTACTGGACAGCACATGTGCAGTCATGCAGCTGGAGGAGTGGCCAGGAATTCCAACAACATCAAATACACTAAGTAAGTTATATTTAGGAATATCTATCTATCTATCACTCTATCTCTCTATCTCTCTCTCTCTCTCTATCTATCTTCTGTATATTAATATATAATATGTGTGTATGCGTATATGGATGTAATAACAACTAATGAAAAAATAGGACATAAATTTTAAAGCTATCAAGGAGGAGTATGTTAGGAGGGTTTGGAGATAAGAAAGGGAAGGATTAATGATACAATTATATTATAATCTCAAAAGTAAAAGAAAAAGTAGAAAAACAGAGAAAAAGCTGGTAGCCCACATTTATAATTCCAGTCACACAGGTGACTCACTAAGGCTTGCCAACCTTAGAACTAGTTCAGACAACTGAGAGATCATATCTAAAAAACTAAGCAACAAAAAAAACCTCAAAACAGGGGAGACAGGACAGAATGTATCTGAGGTGGCCTTATAGGTTACACACACACACACACACACACACACACACACACACACACACACACACAGAGAGAGAGAGAGAGAGAGAGAGAGAGAGAGAGAGAGAGAGAATCAATGTGCAATAAAATGATATGTGAGAAAAGAAACACAATATACATTATATAGTTAACAAATATATCTTGAGTTTTTCCAGGAGTGTATGTATTGAAGAGAACACACCACCTTCCAGTCTTATCTGAAGTCTGGGTAAGGTAATGAAATTTCTCCACCCCAGGCAGCCCAAGTCTACCAAAGAAATGAGTAAGTAAGTAAACAAATAAGATGTACCTTCTTGATTTTTTCATTCTATTTTGGTTTTCCCTAATTTTCTTAAATTTTGTGAGACATAAAATATTAAAAATGTACCACTTAATCTCTGAAGATGATTGCTTTAAAGGTATAATTATCTTACAAGATGAATTTGTTAAAATTATTTAAATTTTTGTGGATTTATTACAAGAAAAATAGTAACTGCTCCCAATAGGTTGCTAAGAGTACATGAGTATTGTGCTTGTCTCCAAGACAAAAACAACTGTGTTTTGTTCCTCAGGGAATAGCGTAATTTTCTAAATATTCATAAGTGGGAATGAAGGTCTACTCCTTTGGTTGTTAGCTTTCTGTTCTTAGGGAGCTGAGTTGGGAAAAGTTCATGCAGAATAAACAACTTGTCTGGATAGAGACTAAAAAAGGGGAGTCCGAACCTCAAAAAAATATTATTTTCTTTAATTTGGAGGGCTAAAACCAGACACAAACCAGACTAACTAATTCAGAGAGCAAAATGGTCCTGTGTTCTCAGGGCCCTTTGCTTTTCAGTCTTCCGAGGGCATGGTGCACAAGTCTTGGTGAAGTTATTTACCTTAGAAGCCTGTCGACCTGCTACTTTTGTATTCTTCTGAATTGAGGACAACACAATTTAGCAGCATTCACTATTTTATTCACCACATAACCTTTGTAAACAGTAATTGAATTCCCACTAATCCATGGTTTTGTGGCAAAATCAGTTGCCTGCAGGGATGCAGTGCTGTTTACAGTCAACCCTGAGGGGAGGCCAACACTGAATGTATTAATTCTGAAGTGTAATAGTTATATTTAAGCCAGTCACCAAACGCACTGCCCCCACCAGCAATCAACAAAGCAGAGGCTTTTGTTGATGTACCAACCCAGGCTTTTGTGGCAATAGTTATTTTTAAAATTTCTGTGTATAGAATACCTTCTTACAGAATTAAAGTTATTTTGAGAGGGAGCACACAATTTCATATCTTGCAAACAGAAATGTACATTTTAATTATTACCAGAATAACCTTTACTTTTTCTTTAAAGTATCCTGCAAAGATCCTTGTCCCTTCAGAAAAGAAGCACAATTGAAATGTATAAATGTTGGAAACCACATGTTGGCAAAAGACACTAAAAACAAATTTAACAATAATTATGCACTTGGAGAAAATATGCATAATAATTTTAATGAGCAAATGATGGATATAAATCTATGCAAAGAGCCATTAAAGTCAATTATAAAAATAATTTGAATAGTAATATTAAATTAAATGTGATGAAGAATTTCTAATAAAATAATAATAATGTACAGTAAATAGTTACAATACTAATAACTACATAAAAATAAGGTAATAGTTTAAATGAATTGGCAAACAATAAAAGAACAATAATATGTTAGAATTTTAAGTAGCCATCCTTTATATTATTGGTTAGGTAGTCCATTGCTAACATTGTAAAAAACTTACACATGTGTGCTGATGATAGAATTCTATGTTAATTTGTCTCTTCTATATATTTGCAGAGACTGTTAAGTGTGTAAAACTTACAATCTTAAAAACAGTGTGTACCTAGGAATAATCCGTATCCATCTGCCTGGCAAGAGGAAACTGCAGGGTGGAACATCCTTGGTGGTAAGCAGTGGGCAGGCACTCTGGGTGGTATTTACTAATGGTTTTTTTATTATTCAACAATTTTGAAAAGCGAAATGACAGTTTTATCAATGTTATGAATAATAGGAACTATTTGTTTTAGGAAAATACAAATGAGTCAACTTTCCTGAACTCTGTAAAATATTCTCCTATGATCAATCTTTTCAAACAATTAGAACACAAATGGGCTCTCGGGACGGTAGTTAAAAACTATTTTTCCTGCTGTTTGAAAGATTTATTGAACATATACTATGTTTATATACATAGTATGTGTGCATGTGAATGTGCATGTGGGTACACTCATCCATGCTTGTATTATGTGGATATCTGCTGTCTTCCCTCATATCAACTCTTTCGGCTAGATTGGCTGGCCTAAAGAATTCCAGATTCCAGCTCTTTCTCCTACACAGCTCTGGGTTCTAGGAACCAACACTCAGAACTCAGGCTCTCATATTTATAAGACAAGCATTTCCACACTGAGCCATCTTCTGTGTATGCATCTGTGTATGCAGATATATGTAATTTTATGTATTTGCTTTGTTCTATATATATGTGTGTGTGTATGTATAATATCTGTACATAAATGTGTGTGTGCATTTTTTTATGAGTAGCACATTTTATATCCAAACATGCATTTTATATATGTGTGTGCATGTGTATTAAAGAAAACATTGTTACACTTTTTTCTGGGAACATAATGCAATGAAAAAAGACTGAATAGCTGACTCTACTCTCCTTAAAGGCAACACCTCCTTCTAGGGCAGCTTCTATGCCTTACACAGTTTAAAGAAACAACTGAAGAGCTTTCCCATACGTACTGTCCAACCAGTTGCTGTTGGCTGCATGTAGAAAGCAAGGCACCTCCAGCTTTGGAAGGAAGGGCCCCCACTTCTGAAACAGCATTATCAGGGATTGAACGTTTCAACTGAGCAGAGGTTTCTCTAAATCCACATGCAGCTCACCAACTTCTCAGAAGCTGTGTTATTGGGAATGCTCTCCCTGAAACAAAGTCTGATGAGAAAAAGAGTCTTAGTAGAATGAAGTAGGAAAGCTCTGTGCCCTGGAGTCTTTAAAGATGAATAGATGAACTTGCAAAGAAAAAAAAATCAACTGAACAAATATCCTGTCAACATGTCACAGAAAGATGGACTCAGACCCATCCATAATACTGTAATGACTTTTCTTCAAAATCTCATGTATTTTTGAGAAAAAAATCTAGTATTCGGCTGAATAATGACAGCAAGAAAATACTTTATTGGATTGACTAATTCAAGGGAGGTTGTATGACATACTCAGGTGTGATGGCACCTATCTGACATCCTAGCACGTGTAAGGCTGAAGCAAGAATGATTTTAGGAGTCAAGACTGTCTAGCCTACAAAGTGACACCTTACCTCAAAAACAACAACAACAACAACAATGTGTGACAGGACTCTCATCAATAGCAAGCTAAACATCTCTGTGCTAATGTCCAAGAAATTGGGGAGAAGGGCTGTAGAGTAGCTGCAAAGCAAAGTGCCTCATAGAGAACCCCTTGCTCTGAAGCAAGCTCCTGCCTGGGAAAGCTGAACTCGAAGAGATATTGGCTAGGAAGAGGGATGTGTTCTGAAATCCTATTCTTGTACATCAACAGGATCAATTATTAATAGCAATATGAAGGAATAGAAAGTGTCTGGGGTGTAGGTGATATTGCACATATCAGGCGGAAATCCCGAATGATGAAAAGCTCATCTCAGAAGCAGGCTATGTACAAACTCCTTCCACTCCACCCCCAGAATATTTACTTACACCTACAGAAGGAAAAGAAATTGGAAATCTTTACTTTAAAATAGGGAGAATTTTTTTTGTCAGTCAGTTCGTGGTACTGCATACATTTATATCAAAAGAAAAGAAATAGAGTTTACAAGAGGAGGGCACTAATACAATATTGGGTTAAACAGGAAAATAAACATCTCAGTTACAATTTGATATAAAGATAGACATCATTTGAAAAATCTGCAAGGGACAAATTGCTATCACTATAAGGTTCAGGAATCCATTCACGGTTCTGCCCTTCTGAGCCTGCTTCCACCCTCTGCATTCCTTGTTACAAGTATGTTTTCTACAAATTTACAAAACATAATATAATTTTCTGTACATAAATACACCTCATACACATACATAGATTCATATATATACAAAGATGTGATGTACATATACTCTCTCTCTCTCTCTCTCTCTCTATATATATATATATATATATATATATATATATATATATATATAAACTTCACACACACACACAAACACATACACACACACATATATTTTTAAATGCGTATATCCATAAGGTTGAAAGACAGATACTTTGTCTTGATTTTTAGCAAGAATATAGTGCTCTAACTGGTTTTCAAAATTCTATGATAATAGAATGGAAAATCTAAACAGCACAAACTTCCAACATCCATAGCTTAAAAATAACATGTAAATACAAAAATATGCCTAAAGTAGAAACGTGAGGGTGATAGAGGGTCATTGAGTATTTTCTCTAACTTCTCTGGCAGTTTTTCTTTGGAAACAAGTACCTTCTGTGTTTCGTGGGAACTGTGGGGTATGACATATATGAAGTGTCTGCTATTTTTGTTGTTATTTACTGTTTGGAGGATAGTTGAATATGTCAGGTCACAGACTTCGAGGGCTTAGTCTAATCTATGCCTATGCAAGGGGCACTGCTTTTGTTCCATGTCTGTATAGGCCATTCCTTCTGCACACCAAAGTTGCTGATACAACAACAGGAAAACCTGCTGGGGGGCTTTGAATCACTTTGGAAGTAAAAAGGGTCTGTTCATGCCATCTCTATGACAACTTATTTAAAATGTATGAAAAACTGAATTTACACACTTGCTTAAATTTTTCTGTGGGATTCACCACACCCGGAAGTGGCTACAAGCAAACCAAGCCTAGAGGGATCAGAACTTCTAAATTTTTGGTTACAAAATTAAATATACAGAGTTTCAAAAACATTTTAATTGAACTTATTGCTGAAAAATAAAAGGCAGCGGTACCATTTAGATCCTACGGTGGTCCCCAAGGGTGGCTTCATCAGACTTGGAGCATGTGTAAAAAGCAAAACAAAACAAAAACACAAGCAAAAACAAAATAATACTTAGAAGTCCTGATTTCCTATGTCTCCTAAGCATAGAGAACAACCCTGCTCTTCAGAACCAGGAAAAGCTGAGCAGGTGTATTTGCTAAGGCCCAATTTAACTGGGGAAATAACCATGGAAAAATAATACCAAACATTTCTGAGAAATGGAGAGGTGTGATACCTGAGGTGCATATCAGGAGAAGGGAAGCATAAAAATGGACACAAAAGTAGAAAGTGCCTGAAATGAATAATGAAGAATGAAAGCAATCTCAAAAGAACACCTGCTAGATTGACAAGGGAAGAGGAATTGAGGATGCAAAGGAAGATAAATGCTCATCTCAGAGATACGCAAGATCGAAGGCAGGGAGGAAGAGGCAAGTATGAGCTGAGGATACAGGTGACTACACCGAGGCAGGTTTGTTTCAACACACGCTTGAATCAATGCTATGCAAAGATCTATGATAACCGCTATGCTGTTTTGTCGATGCTCAGAATAAGCAAGAGGAATCAGGAGGAGTGATGGTAAAAGACTGAGAAGTTGGGTCCATCTGTCTTTTCCTTTTCTGCCACGGTTGTTATTATTATAGCAAAGCTGTCACACTCTGAGTCCACAGGCACAATTCATTCTCTATAGCCGAGTTTCTTGATAGGTAACTGCTTGTCAGCTTAAGGATCTGAGCTTCATGTTAAACCTTTAAGTCAAATCTTTTCTTTCAATAGACTACAAGCTACCTCATTGCTTTTATGTTAATTGCTGTATTTTGAACCATGGCCAAATTCAGCCCCAAAACTGGCATATAGGTCTGGTTTAGCTATTTATTAAATCATTACAGGTATCATCTTTGGCTGAAACTTTCATTCAGGGCTAAATCAAGATCTACGTGTTATCATTTTCATTTTTCTCTTCACCAAATCTATACTAGCCCTCTGTAGTTTTAATTTTGTGAGCTCCTTTTTCATCTTTAATTTTACAATATATATCTTTATTTAGCTTTAATTAAATGAAGTGGTATGATTGGAAAAAGAGACGGTTTATAGAATTTTGCAAAATTAATAAGGAAAAATAAGGGAAGTTAACAAACTCCAGTGCAAATAGGTTATTTAAAATGAGAAAGTGCATTTATTGAGGCGTGTATCTTGCAGAATGTCACACATCTGATGAGGAGGGAACTTCGGAATTTACTATCCAGACTTCATGGATTATTTTCCTATGAATGTCATCAACTACAACACAAAGTTTCTTGTCCCAGAGCTCCTCTGCTTTACGTCAGAGGGATGTGTACTGCACTGGCGATGTTCACACCGTTGGTAATGCAGTACATGAGAGAAACAGAGGAAATGTTTGCATTACCTCCCATTTTCAGTCCACCTTGATAGAGGAGAATTTGACATGGGCTATTCACATCCCGATGGGCAGGGGAACAGAGAACCAGAATCAGGAGCTGGAGAATCGTCAAAGACTTACCACTAGTGACTTATTTCCACCAACAAGACAGCTCCTTCCATCACCTCACAAAATGGGGACACCAGCTAGCAAGCATGCATTTAAAACATAAACCTCTGAGGGGACTTCATATTCAAACCTGAACTGCAGGAAAAATTGCAGGGATGAGCGCAAGGTATGGAGATGGATGTAGGGCCTCCATCACCCCATCAGAAAGAAAACTGCTATAGGATATGACTTATAAGATTTTAATACATGAAAATAGCTCTGAGTGCAACTGTGAACATCTCCAGAAGACTGGAAAGGGACATGGCTGACATAAGGTTGGAATTTTTTTTCTATGTGGAACTACTTAGAATCTCTCTAATAAAGGTCTCTCCTACATGGAATTTTATGTTACCTTCAAGACAGGGCCAATTGAGAAGAAGAAAAGTGATTTGAAATTAATCACTTTGCATCTGCTATTAAGCAATCCTTTTTTAGGTTCCACTAATTTCCGTTTGACTGATGAGAAAGGCAAATCATCTTCATAGATAAACTTACAACTAGCACATAATTCATTCCTCTTGAGAAGGATGCTGCATATTTCTGGCAACCAGACATCAAGCTGTATGTCTACAACCCAAACACTAGATGAGCAGCCATTGTTCTTTAGGGGTTGCATGCTTAGCCTCTGGCTTTAGCATTTTCTGTTGACAATGGTGTCTTCTCTGCTTCAGCAGCAGCAGCAGCAGCAGCAGCAGCAGCAGCAGCAGCAGCACATCCTACTCGAAGAAACTTCCACAAATTGAGAAGAACATTCCATATCTTTCCATTGTTCCTTGATTCCCTTGCACTAACTGTGCATCCTTTGTGGTTCTGGAACTGTAGGATGCTGTGAATGACTTCTGCCTATTACCATGTTACACAGGAGAATACAACCAAGCAGATGGCTTATGGGAAAAGAGTGTGAGTACTGGTAATGGGTGTCTAGAATGCTGTCGATGCATACAGGAAGGACATGTGCATGCCTGAGCATGGGGAATGAGGGTGAGGCTACCTCCTTACAACCATGTAATGTACGGTTAAACCCAAGGAGATGTAAGATAGAGAATTCAGCAACACTCTTCAGATGGAGAAAGAGAATGCAGGTGAGCATGGAATAAGGAAAGGATCTGCTGTCTCTAGGCAGTGTAAAGAGGTTTAGTATTGCCTGAAAGTGGCTCACAGGATGAAGATAAGATGAAAAATGAAGCTAGAAGGGCAGCAGGGGCAAAGAATACAGTCACTGTATTTTTCAAAAATATACTCAGGGCACCACCAAAGACTCTCAGAGAAAGTGTGGCATAAATATTTTGTACTTTAAAAAAATGATATCAGAGTTGTGCTGCACAAATAGATTAGAGACTATCTACTGGGCTGTACTATAGTAGTCCAACTGAGAGATTCCCGTCAGGAGGATGTTGCCACAGTTCATAACACAGGAAATGGGCATGAGGACAGAACTGGCAAGGATCTGGATATAAGTTAGTCATAATTGTTAACACGGCTCAATAATTGAGCAGTGCTATGTGGGAAAGCTAGAAGTAGGAAAAGAGGTAAAAGATTGAGATTGCAAGCTTAGATAAGGTTATAGAGAACATAAGAAGTGGAAGCATAAATGTAAGAAGTATACATCAAGCCATGAAGAAAGCAAGGAGAAAGAGGATGTGAGTGTAGAAGAAAGCTAGAACCCATGAGAAATGCTGGGAAGCAGGGCTTATATCTGGCCAGAGAAGGATGTAGGGGAGGATAATGCTGATAGCCTTTGGTCATAGGAAGAGTATAAAGTGTTGAAGGGGTAAGGTGAACTATTAATAAATTGCTAGCTAGGGGCCCGGGCACCTTTGCACAGGCTTGCAGTTCATCATCAGAATCAAAAAGGGCAAAGTGGGGTGGTGAATGACTGTTGAGGTGCTGGCTAGGGTCCTGGATCCTTTGCACACACTGGCTGCTCTTTATGAATTATCCAACGTGGAATGAGATTCACAGGAAGAGATTTGAAGTCCTTCTGCTCCTGTACTGAGTCAGATCTGAGAAAGATACTTCCTGATTCTATGTCTTATCTTGAGTTCCCTAGCACAGACCCAAGAGCTCTGTGGTTCATCATGTTTCTGCTACAAGTTGAATAATATTATTAGTCTTTTTTTCCTTCTCTTTCTCATATAGCAATGTTCAAGGCTAAGAACTCAGTAGGCGTTCAACAGAGAATTTGATATGTGACTGATTGAGTGGTAAATATAAAGAAAATATATCTGTTTCTGTGGATTAAAAAAAAGCTAAACTCCTTCTCAATCTTCAATTTGGTCTATTTATTTAGTGTCAGAGAATTAATTTGATGCATTCCTTAGTCCTCTTAGTGAATTGCACTTTTAGCATGGATTAAAAACACTACTTTGGTAGGATGGGAAGTTGAACAGATCTTGAATTTTCATCCTGAAGATTTCCATGTCAAAAAATATGTCTCTCTGCAGATTGACTGACAAGGCCACTGAAATAGCAGCCAACTTGCACTTCCTGCGATCACATCTAAAATAGCACAGAAGGATTCAAAACAATTAAAAAGAAATAAGTAAATAAAAGGAGAAAAGGCACTAAGGTTAGCTTTAAGTTTCTAGGAAGAGAAATGGCACACACACACACACACACACACACACACACACACACACACACACACATATCCTTTCTACAATGCATTCAAAACAACTTTAAAAGGAACTCCAAACTCAAATGTCCTTGGGGATTTCAGAAAACAAAGAACGTGTTTTCATCTTCAAACTATGTCAGATTCACCAAGGGTGGGAGCTGACCCCAGGCATGGTCTCTGAGATACAGTTGAGCACTGCTTATTAAATTTTGTTTCTTTTTCTGTCTCTGGCTTTTCCCATCTTGAATCCTGCTGTCTTCACACTGCAGGTTATTAATTCTACACAAAACATTAGTAAAAATATAAATAAAGTCCAATCATTGAGTTCCTTCATTACAAAAATAATTCTAATATCTCTGTAGGCCAGAGAAGAGTGATAATAGCTGATATTTCAGTCATTTCTGATCTAGGTGATATTTATTATCTAGGTGGTAGACATACATTTTCTTAGTTAAGCTTCACAGAAGCATAGTTAGATGGCTGTTGGTATGCTTCCTATTTCATAGGTGAAAACTTGAAAATTAGACTCTGTAAATCCCTTCCCCTGAGGTATCATGGCTAGAGTAGGGTAGATCCAGAACCTTCACTATCTAGCTATATTTATTTAGCACTATTCAGTAAATTATGTAGCTAAAAGTATTAATTTTCTATATACTAGCTAAAGTTTAAAAAGACTGTAGCTACCTTACATGTTAGAAGTGTGGCTTTTTTAAGCTTCACAATATTGTTAATAATACTCTAAATTTTCAGGAAGAAAAGGGTAGTTGTACTCATGACACAGTAATTAACCATAAGTATCATTTGTAAGATCAAATGCTGTCATAGGGATAATTATCAAGACAGAGGCATTGCTACTGTCATCACAGAACTTATGATCTGCTTCCAGATGTGCCATAGGTCAGTGGTAGATACAGACAGCAGGGCTAGAGATATGGCTTAGTGGATATAGTGCTTGCCTAGCAGTCATGAACCAGGGGTTCAATTCACAAACCAGCTCCACATAAGCTGAGAATGATGGTGCACATCTGTAATGTCACCCGCTGAAAATTGCAGGATCTGAATTGAGAATTGTAGGTCATCCTGCAATTCTGAGATCCCTGAGGATTGCAGGTCATCCTCAGTCTCATAGTGACTTTAATGCCAACCGGAGTACTTAGGACTCTGCCTCAAAACAATAATAAGAAGCACATTGAGACTGTGATATAATGCACAGAATCACACAAGTTTGAACTCAAATCTGCTACAATAAAACTATGGGAAGGCATTCTCAATGCTAGGTTCTTCTTTTCCCTCTAATCAAGCTTAAGCTATAAAAACCACATTCTACTATCACAATAGTTAAGTTCTTCATGTATGTACAATCCTTTACATATGTTGCTTTTATAAACTGTAGCTCATATTATCTCATTATTTGCATTATTCATGCTTCTTCAAACCTAAGCCATTGTACAAGGCAGTCTGTGATAATTTTCAAGCTACTAGTATGTACAATATGTGTTCCAAGAATCTGAACTCTAATCCTCTCTCTTCCACAAAGTTCTCCCGGAGGGAGTACATGGTCCAATTTTCAAAAATGCTTGTAAAGGATCAGTGGTTTGAAGACTCCCCAACTAAAATGGTTTTCCCACCTTGGAGCTTATATGTACTTAAGGCTCACACTCTCTTGTTCTTCAGTCTTTACAGATACATTGTACTTGTTAACTTAGCTTCAGTAGGGTATGTTCATCTTTTAAAACCATTTATCCTTTTGGAGCTCATACCCGGATTGATTTTTCAGTTTCTGAAGTGGAACTGTGCAATTCTCACATGTCATATGTATAGCAGTGTGCATGCCTAGTATGAAAGTATAAGTGTTACTTTTATTATTCTTCATTACTTTGGCTGGGTTTAATTTTATAATAGGTATAGAAAATTTTTTATATACAGTTAATGACTTCCATTCTTCTCTAAGTATCTTTACATACTTTCATTACATTTTTCTCACTGGGGAATTTAGAGTAAATTGTTCTAGAACTGAACTACTTGGCTTCTGGAATAAAAACTGAGTTTTTATGACATGATTAATTACTACCAAAAAAACGCATAAAAATTCTAACATTTAAAATCTTTGGATTTTTCTCTGAAGTTGTATAAAACACAGCAATGAAACCATTTTAAAATATGTCCAATAGAATAACTGTTATGGACAAACACCTTATGCTTGGTCTGTTATTCTGTCTTTGAAAATGATTGTTTTTATGAGAATGGAAAATCAAAGTGTCAATATATTGAAGAGGAAAACTTTCAAGTGTCTCTGTGCATGGAAAAAAAGTGGAAAAGAGAAATTGATCAGCAAATTAATCAGCAAAATAGCAGTACATATGGTTGCCTGTCATTTATGCTCAGTTTGTTTTGGGTATGTTCATTACTGGTATTGTTTTTGGCACTGGTTATCATGTAATAAATACCACTAAGTCTATATTTACATAGATGCTATCTTAGACAGGGGAGTGGAGAGAACACAGAGTAGATGCAAAAGTGTGGAACTGGAGCTGGTAACAGAGCAAGTCTAAACAAAGAGCTGTCCATAGGAAAGGCTGAGCCCCAGCTGCTTATGAATGTAAAGGAAGCGGCATAAGGCATAGGTGGTAGTGTTGTCCTTGCTGGAGATGCCGCTGGGAACAACTAGGACATTCGGTGAGGTCTGCTTAAGGAGTTTTCAATTCATTTGACTAATTATCGTACTTGATTCGTCATAAAGAGACTGAAGTCAAACAGACCAGACAAAAAAGATTGTTCCATTTCCTCTCTGGTCTACAAACAGGCCTTTTACCATTTATTTGTCATTAAAACAGTCTGCAACAAATTGAATGGAAGGGAAATTTTCATTCTTTACTCAATTTATCCAAACTACAAAGACACTTAGCTGTTCAGATTGAGTCTTTAAGTGGATTTCATTAATTTCAAAGGGTGCTGAACTGTTTCAGGATGAACATGGGAGAACTTGTGCTGCTTGGAGGAGATTTTCTTAAATCCCACTGGTGACTGGTTATGCAGTGAGTTCTGGATGCTATGCAGTTATGGGAGCATAGAGGAAGCACCTTCATTCTGGAAGAGTTTATGCGCCACTTCTCACTTCCCACTTTTTTCGGGATGGAGAGTGTCCCAAGAGCTTTAAAGAAAGTAAACAATTCAATGTAAAGCATGTACAAAGCAAATGCATGTGACATGGACATTTAAAGACGATATTTTTCAAAATATCTTTGCTAGTATTTAAATTGAGTTGGTAAAGAGGCCTAAATTTTATTGAACAATTACCAGAGTCAAATCTCAAATAGTTCAGCCTGCCTCTAAGGATAAACTTCTGGTTCTGCTTTAAAGCCTCAGAGCCAGTAATTCTGGCCCCTTTGCAGCTTTTCTGTTGCTGTGGGTTGTTTGGAGACAGGCTTTAACCGGAGGCTGTTGATTCTCTTCACCTGAAGAGATGCTATTTTGTTTGGTAGGATATTTAATGCCACAGCAATGAGGTTAACATACAAACAAAATATAAATAAAATTATCATAACACTGCTCATTTCTGCTCCATTAAATGTCAGAAGCAGGTATGAGTTTTGAGGTAAATGCTTGAGAAGGTATTATACAGAATTTAGATTTAAAATCCACAAAGATGCTATAGGCAAGCAGCATACAAGAAATACAATGATTTATCTCTTCTCACTCTCCTTTGGCACTATTAACAACTGAAGAGTTTATTATAAATACATAGGAATACTTTGCCATCAAGGGTTTTCCTTGTGTAAAAGACAGAGGTGAATGTAAATTAGGGTGAAAGAAGTCAATGGAAATTTGGAAACTGGAATCAGCATTTTATCTTTTCCCCACTGAGATAGGATAAAAATGAGTAAGTGCATCTTGCTTTTCTTTTTCTCTGCACTCTGCCATAGTAACATAAATACTAATTGGTTACTATGGTGATCTCAAGTTTGTAACTAAAACAGAAATATCTATGTACACTGTGTGCAGGTGAGAAGATAAATATCTTAGCTCTAGAACTTTGCAGAGTAGGTCCTAGAGTGCAAAAACTAGCAAATGTAGCTTACCTCCATGAGACTGGTAAATTTGTTAATTTTATTGTTGTCATTTCTGACTAGGTCAATTCATCTACCTGTGGAGGCTGGAGTGCTATCATATAAGTTGGTGTCCGAAATTGACAACTTCCAAACACTTGCAGTCAAGGAGAAATACCAATTGTGGGATGAATTTAGCACTTAATACATTTTATTTTATTGCTGAAAGGAGTTCAGCAGCCCTGAGATGATTTAAGCCATTACTGGGATGAGGTGGAGATAGGCTGGTAAACCCCCTGTCAGTCTAGGCCTCTTCCTTGTGATTCACAGGTCAAATAAGAAATCCCATTCTTCAATACCAAAGTATGAGACATGCTCCTCTAAAGTCTTGACTTTGTGCTTTAATCACCAGTTGCCACCGATCAGCTGAAAGTGTGTCAGGAACTTTGGAGGTCCCTATTTCCTCATTTGTAAGGGGACTGATAGGAGAGCCTCTCTGCAAGGGCTGTTGTGGGGATTAAAGGCTGAATTGTTCTAGAGTACTTTGCAAATATGGTGTTCTATAAATGCTAAATACTAACCTATGGCTTTGATTTCATTAGCCCCTCACATCAGAAAGTAGCTCTGTTCAACAGAGCACTCTTGTCTATTAATGAGATGTATAAATAAACACATACACATTATGCATGCAAGTGCAGAGGCATACTAATATGGGTGTATATACTAATACATAGGATTTACGATTATTGTTTTTATTCCACGACTGTCATGGTGCTGAATATAACTCTATTGTTCTAACATTGACAAGTGGTCTCAAATAGTTGGGGGTAGGAAAAGAGAGATACTGATCCATTGTGCCACAAATTGGGGGTTAGAAATCCATGCAATCTACACCAATCTCCTATCACTTTTCCTTTTGTATCCGCTTTCAGCCATCGTGACTCAGAGAACAACGTGATGATGTTTTCGAGGATTAAAAATTAGAGAACAGCATTTTCTTCTGCCTGTCTTTTAAGTCAGCACAGTGGGGGAGGCTACGTATCCACCCCCAACTGAAGCTAAGATGCTAAAGTATTAAAAGGAAATATTTATCATGGGTTGTGGCAAGGAAAGACAACATTTTGTTACTTTTACTTTATGGGGTATGCTTGAAAACTGGGTCTTTTGTCAATTATACAGGAAAAAAATGGACAGAATGAAAAGACAATGGCATAGTGAATGGTGTAAGTCCTAATAATCGTATCTCTTTGCCCATAGATATGCTAAAGGGGTATTTGGACTATCTTCCAAGGATCCAGTACTACTGAGGTAGCCCCTTGAACATGGGGATTTTAGCCACAAAGGATGTGGAATTGATTCACAGGACTTGGGCAAGCCTGGCCTGGGAATGCTGTGTGAGCATGTAGAACAAGTTTCCCCAAAGTTCACACGAAAGTCAAAGAACATGGGCCTTATAAAGATTTGCAAACTGAGGCTACTGATGGTCTTCCAGCTCATTTTTGTGTCTTACTTTCTGCTTCATCACAGATGAAGAGTAGAGGTTAAGAGCAAAATGTGGAGAAGATGGAGCTGTAGACCAAGACCCCTGTAATTCCTGACCAACAGATTTTGAGATCATCCATCATAAGGAGAGCAACAGGAAAGAATAATCACTTTAATATGAGACTGAGATTGCAAACTGAAAGTGACAGACTGTCGAACTTTTGTGTTTGGGAAGCAGTGTGGCTTTCCACAAGTCCCATGGATGCGATAGAATGGGGGATTTTGATTATAGTTTTGAGAAGGAAGTAACCAAGAAAAAAAAAGCTCAGGCATTGATTTATTTTTTTAATCTAAATAAGGAAAGATAACAGTGTTTTAATTCTTTACTGCACATCTCTCCCAAAATAACATCTAAATGCTCCACAGTTCAGTTATGTATTAATTACAAAAGTGTTTAAAATGAACCACATAAAGCAATCATTTTGGTTGTTCATGTATAATTTCAGGATTTACATTCACGTACCCTAAAACAAAATGACCAAAGAAACATCAGCAAACAACCATCTGACTCACAAAGGGAAAACTATACATAAAATAATAGTCCATATTGAAATTAAAATATACATTAGAACAAAAGACAAATTTATACCTAGAGCTGTTAGGCATTTGGGATTGCTGGACAAAGTAAGGGATGACCAAAATGTTATCTCTACATATTCTTAATGAGATAGTAAACAAAAACTCAAAAGAACAGAGGCCAGAAACAAAGCAGATGTTATGATGAAGCAGATCAGATTTTAAAAGTTTCATTTTATTTTTATTTTAAAAATTAGATGTATGTATATGTGTCTGTGTGGGGATATATGCATGTGGGTATAATGACTGTGGAGGCCAGAGAAAGGTGGCAGATCAACTGGAGCTGGCATCATAGACGGATTTGATTTGCCTGATGTAGGTGTTGGGAATCAAAGTCAGGGTCTCTACAAGAGAAATATGCATTCTTAACCACTGAGCCATCTCTCCAGCCCCCAATTTTACTTTTTTGAATTCATGTACAGTTAAATGAACAAGAGTGCAGTTATTGAAATGAGCAATCTCATCGCTTCTTGCTTAACTCTTTGATAGTCATTATTATGTCACTGAGAAATAACATGGCCAGTGATCTGTGGGTATAAGGAATTTCTAGTGAAAAAGAAGGATTAGTATGTGATCAATTTAAACATTAATGCTTTCTCAGGTTACATAATTGATGAGCATATAATGCATGTGAGTTCGATATCCTCATTTATATGTCATAGAAGAGAAAACGGAGGCCCCAGAACTTCAGGTGGCTGACCAAGGACAAATGACCAAACATAAGACAATATGCTTTTTGTTCTTGTTTGAGTTATTTTTCACATTTCTATTGTGCAAACCAAAGGATGAAAATCAAATTACAATTGTGTCATCACCTGTGACGCATGTCTTTGGAGCTTCTTCATAGTGTATCTCATTGCATGTAGATATGCAGTATATGTGCACATGTATGTATAAGTGTGTACACTCATACATATGTGGAGATGAGAAGAGGAGGTTGAGTGTCCTGCTCTTTCACATTCTGTCATTGATCAGGATCTTTCATTAAAGCTAGAGTCCAGCTGGTGACCAGTAAGCCCAGCAATCCTCCTGTCTTCACCTCTCAAAACATTGTTCTTAAAAATGTATGCAGCCATTGCTAACTTTTAAAGTGGAATCTGGGATTTGAACTTTAGTCTTCACATTGGCGTAGCAAGCACTCCTACCCACTGAATCATCTCCCAACCACGTTGTGTATTCATTTTGTTCCTTGCTCTGAGGCAGATGGTGTTGCTGAGTAAAATCAAAATCACATGTCATGGCAGACTGTGATCACCGTAAATTTCTGATCATACAACCTCATCTGTGCTCTACAGCCAAAGATCCAATATGATATTGAAAAGTGATTGTAATTCTTTCAAAAATACCCATTAATGTTTTTACTAACATAACTTATAAAGTTCTTTGATACTCCTCTCTCTCTAACTTAGGAAGATACAACTGTCTGTTTGACAAAGGAACAGACCATTCTAAACATGTTTCTTTGTTTTCACATCAGTGTTAAGAAGGCTGTGCTAGGTCACAGATGAGCAATTAATGACAAGCTCTGAGGATGTGACCTCACATTTCCCACAGGCACATGGTTTAAATTAACACTATGACTTTATTTATCCTTGTATTTTTTTTATGCTCAAGATACAATTTTTGAAGACACATTCTTCAGAACTGCCCACACCTTCCTCCAACATCAGTGCTCTTCTGTAGCTATGACTCAATCAGTAAATGGACGAAGCCATAAGAGTGCTGAAGGCAACCTCTGGAACCGCTGGGAAGCACCTATTTTTGGACAATCACTATCCGTAGAGTTGATGATGTCTTAGTCATGTCAGTTTGTACAGAAATTTCTCTTCTTGAGAAGTACTGTTGCCCTTTTATTGTGAGATGTATGTTTAGTGAATGAAAACGGGGATACATTCAAACTGAAAGAAAGAATATTTTATGTATGTTCCCCAATGGTTTTTCCTTTGCAAAACTCAGCCAGCATGGTAGGGTCTGCCTTTCACACTAGCACTTAGGAGACAGAGACAAGTCAGTCTCTGTGAGTTTGGAGCTAGTCTGCTCTACACAAACAGCAACAGGACAGGGCAGTAGGGACTGTAGACTTAGCCTATTTCCAAAAGAACAAAAAAAGGATGAGATAATCTATTTGATGATTCCAAGTTTTGGTAGACCAAGGAGTTTAGTTTTCTGCAGGCCATCACAGAGAATAAAAGAATAGTATGAATTTTGAATCATAGAGACAGGTTCTGATGCTTCTCCAAAAGCTTCTTGGACATTTACTATTCATTCAGCAGTTGCATATTATGTGTCCATTACATTCTGGGTGAGCTGTGGGCATTGGGCTACTACTACAGGTGCAAGGAAGACTGACCACTTCATAATACCAATCTGGCAGTAAGAAAAGTGTCTACCTATATTGAGAGAGATGAGCTTCCTTCCTGTATCCTTTCAAGAAGAGGAAGTTACTAACTAGCAAAGCGCTCTTGAGACATGTAGTGTGATCCTCAGCAGGAGGCCAGGCATCTGACTCCTTCCTGATTAGTAACCATCATCTCCACACTGTCTCAGCTTCTTTGTATTGATCTTTCATCATATAATGGTCACAAATAACAAAAGGAAGGTTTAATAACAAATGTTAAAATGAATAAATAATTACAGCCACTAATCTTCCTTACCCACTCATTATTTGTTCACTGACACTATTATATAAAATGAGGTTTACATAATTTAAAAGGTACTTGTCATGCAGTTTTTATGGCCTTGCTTCTTTTTTATGTTAGCCTTTAAGAAGTGATGTAAAAATAAAATTATTGTTGCATGTATCAATTGACACAGTGACTCCATATGATTAGAGAGTGGAGTTAAATAAAAATATGCATTAGTTAAAACATGCAAGTTTTTCTACTTCAACTGTCATATTTTTTAATTCATTCTGTCATAAGTATAGTTATGATCCTTCTAAAAAATTTCACCCTGTAACAAAATACATTTATCTATATTTGTTACTATTATCTTTAGTAATGTTGTAGAATGTTTTAGCAGCCATTTCAATACATGTAGATGTTACTGCAGTTTTAGTGTTTCTTGATATACTAAGACCAAAGGTATATATAATATTCTAAATTCTAGGAACTGTCAATACCTCCAGACCTGTGTGCATGTCCCCTGCAAGAGAGTCTATCTAAACAGAGAGTCAGTCCTGCTTTCTGAACTGGCTTTGACTCTATAAAGAGTATCAAAGAGAAAGCTGACACCCTGGACCCTGTCTTCAGAAATATTTGGGAAATCAAAGCAGTAGAAACATATATTTTTAAAAACAGTTGTCCTATATTCCTAGACTTTTTTTGTGATGCACACTTAAAAGCAGTCATTGAAAAGCTAGGTGTGGAGGAATGTTCCTCTATTTACATTACCTAGTAGGCTGAGGCAGAAGTGTAGCATGGCTGTGTTAACTTGTGCAACACAGTGAAACAAAGAGAGGGTCAAAGCAGTGGAAATGAGTGAGGGAAGAAAGGAAAACAACTAAGATGTGTAAATTGCTCTACCCAATGGTAAAAATCAGCCCACACATTTGTCGCTGGAGTTTTCTCCAGTCCTGCCTGGCCCATGGTCAGGAAAAATCTCTCTCACCCGCCAGTCCCGCGGCCGCTTAGACCCAACCAAGTAAACACACAGAGACTTATATTGTTTACAAACTTTATGATCATAGCAGGCTTTTTGTTATCTAGTTTTTATATCTTAAATTAACCCATTTTTATTAGTCTATAAGTTGCCACGTGGCTCGTGGCTTTCCGGTATCTTAACATCTTTTCATGGCAGCGGCTGGCAGCATCTCTCTGTATCAGCCTTTCACTTTTCAGAATTCTCCTCTCTCCTTGTCCCGCCTATATTTTTTGCCTGGCTACTGGCCAATCAGTGTTTTATTTATTAACCAATCAGAGCAACACATTTAACATACAGAACATCTCACAGCACACATTGGTCAGATACCTGTGAGAAAGATAACATACATTCTCCTTCCGGTGTCCTTTCTCCTTTCCCCTGTTTCCAGACAGCCATCGTGTAATTTTTCTTGCTTTGAATTGTGGATATTTGTAGTATAATCTGTTGTGATCCCTCTTGGATCTCCAAGTCCCAAATTTACATGACATTTCACTTGACCCCACCATTCACCGTACCTGGGCTTCTAGTTCTGAATTCCTATTCAAGAAATATAATTGCCAGAGCCAACTCCTTTTGTTCCAGTTCTGGACACCAACATGGGTACACTACATATATGCTGACATCTGATGGTGGCAAAACAGACAGGAGTCTATCTAAGATTGGAAGGAGTGTTTGCTGCAGTCAAATGAGATGTTAGGAAACTAAGCAGTGAAACACTCAATGGAAAATCAATTTGCCTTCATATAAGTAAAAAAATCGAGTCAGCTGGCCCAGCCTTTACCACTAAATCCACAATGAGAGTTAAAGTAAACTCCCCATTCTTTTCTAGCTATAAGAAACAATGACAGGCTATTGGGATGGCCCCACTGGCTTTTTTTAAATATCCCAATTGGGCAGAGGTGAATCAGAGACATGTTTCTAATCCAATGCCTGATACAGAAATCTTGATCACCAAATACTGTCTTTCTGTGACAAGCCAGAATCTGCTCCTAGGCTGAGGGGCAGTTCCCACAAATGAGAATACATGGATACAAGCAATGGTGAGTTGCTGTTTGTAACAAACATCTTAAATCTATTACTACCAGCATTCAATGTCAAAGTGCTCCTTGACAAGTTTCCCAGGTAGACTGAGTTCCACATAAAATGGAGCCAATAAGAGATAAGGCCAGTCTTCATCATGTTAAGGTGGGTAGAGATTATATCATAAATAAGACTATGAGTGTATATGAATTTGCATGTATAAGAGTGTATGTGTTATTGAATAGCTTACAGGCTTTTGTCGATTCACTTTATATAACTTCAAAGACTTAACTTCTGTGTGTGTGTGTGTGTGTGTGTGTGCGCATGCACGCATGTATGTGTGAGTGTCTGTGTGTGTGTGTATGTGTGTGTGTCTGTGTCTGTGTTCACTTGCACATGTCTGGCTGTCTCTATGTATGTGCTGAGGGAGATGTATGCAATTTCCCAATATCCTTAACAGACTTTTACTGTGAGGAATGTTTGCAAAAGGATTTTGGGCTGTGAAGTGATATGCAAATACAAGACATGATCATGCCTCTTTCTCATTAACACTGTAAAATCTCTTTTGCAGATACAAAATGTCCACAGGAAAAATATACTTTTCATATAAATAAATCAAAATATGAAAAAGAATGGCTTGAATAAAACTGGCTGGCTAGAGATTTGGTCTTATTTTGAAATGAGGTCAGCTTGGTTAGGTTTTGAATTTCAATAGAGAAATTTTGCATGGCTCTCTAAGTCATACAAAGAGATTTTAAATATTGGGAAGAAGAAAGCCCCTCACAGATAGCAGCAGGAGTCACACTGGCACAGTTGAAGGAAGCAAAGAAAAATGCAAAATGCAGGGAACAAACACAAATTTGCTACCATGGTCTTCAGAGAGCAGGAGAACACAGGAGCCCGAGGAAGGTGGTAAGAAAAGCCAACTGAGTCCTCAGTGGCAGGAAACACTCTACCAAAAGGAGCAGCATCAGCGCAGGCTCTGAGGTGTCTGTGAGAGATAGAGGAGTGCTCAGGACACTCCCAGAGGACCAGATCCACGATTTGCTGTAGACTGTACTGTTATCTAGTCTTTTGATGTTGTTGGGCATCTTATGGCATACATAGCGCTCAAGGGACATGAGAGGTTTAGTGGAAGATAGTCGAGTAAATTTGCTCTAACAGAGTATCGAGTCAAGGGTTACATGTGCCTCAATCTCCAAACAAGTCTTGCTCCTCAAGAGGCCATACTGTTGTTTGGGGTATGATCTGTTCCCCAAAAGTTGATATGTGGTGATGTTAGTGCTCAGTTTTGTACAGTGTGATGAGACATGCCCTTGAAGATCTAGGACATAGTGGGGGTGTTTTAGTGGGAAGTTTTCGCATTACTGGAGAAAAAGTTCTCAAGAAGCATATATGATGAAAGCTTAGCTCTGAACATTGCAAGTGGCTTCATGTCATGTGTTTGGCCTTTTGTTTCTGTTCATCATTGTACTGTGATTTTCTTTGCATTTCACCAAACATTAAATGAACAGGGCCGGGAGATATAGTTAAAAAAAAAAATACTAGCCAGAATAAACTTCATTAAATAAGTCTGTCTCAAGTGTCTTTATATGTTAACATAAAATGAAGTGATATTAACTTTGCATAGATACAATGAAAATCTATGTGCCAAGTTGTATTATTGATACTAGTACAAATAAAGATACAATATCAGAGACCAAAATATTTGATAATCAAATTAAATATTTCCATATGTGCCATGAGTTTATTGAATGTTTAAGCTCTAGACAAAAGCAGCTTTAAATAAATACTTTATAAGGAAGCAGGTCTAAGTAAAACCCCTGGGAGTGAGTGAAATTTTGAAATTTTATAAGCATGATCTTTCCTGAAAGTGATGATACACTAGCATCTATGTTAGTGCCCCTTAATCTCTTAGAAATTTTTCTTTATGTGGTTCTTCTCTTTTAAAAATAATTATTTACTATTTAATTTATTTTTATGTATGTGTCTACGTATAAGAGTGTATGGACACATTTGTGCGTGAGCATTTGTGTATGCAAATACATGCAAAAAAGGGTGTCAGACTTCTCTTATCACTCTATTGTCTTTTCTTTTCAGTCGAAGTTCTTCTCTGAACCTAGATTTCCCATTCTCCTAGCTATTCTGGGAGTCAGAAGCCCCAGGGATCCATATGTTTCCATCCCACTCTCCAACTCAGATTTGGAATTACATACATGATTGTCTTGTTATGTAGGTGCTAGGATCCAAACTCCAGCCGTCACAGGTCCTCATAATTGAGGAGCAAGCACTATTAACTTCTAAGCCATCTGGAGCGTTCTCCAGATGAGAGTAAAGGTCCAAGAGAAAAAATTTAGTCACATGCTTGGATATTCCCTCCTTTGGAAGCATTCATTAAACCATCTTATACAGTGGCTTCTAAGCCATATATCTGAGGTACATGGATTCTTAAGCAATAGGGACTTACCTTCCACTCCTGGGGTAATGCCAATGGCAATATGAATAGTCTGTATAATGTTTGAGAGGTCTTTTGGAGAGCCCTGGCCAACAACTCAAAAGAGGTTGTCTCATGCCTAAGTTTGGGATTCTTATTAGACAGTCTTCAGCTCTTGGAGGGACCATTGTCAACCAAGATGGAAAATTTCATTTAAACAATGTATTTACATTTACATACCAACTTATGAACATGACAGATATTTTTAGGTAGATAGTTGTGGTGGCTAGCTTTACGTCAACTTGACACAAGCTATAGAGAGCTGGGTAGAAGGAACCTCAGCTGAGAAAATGACTCTATAAGATGGAGTTGTAGTCAAGATTGCAGGACATTTTCTTAATTAGTGATGCATGAGGGCCTAGCCCATTGTGAGTAGTGTCACTCCTGTGAAGATGGCCCTGTGTACTCTAAGAAAGTAGGCTGAGAAATTCATGAGTAACAAGCCAATAAACAGCACCCCTCTGTGACTTCCACATCAGCTCCTCCATCCAGGTTCCCAAATGGTTTTAGTTCCTGCCATGTCTTCCCTTAATGGACCATGATTCAGAATATGTAAACCAAATAAACTGTTTTCTTCTCAAGTGGCTTCTGGTCATGATGTTTTACCATAGCAATAGTAATCCTAATTAAAACAATAGTCAATATTAGGATTCCTCACAGCTTTTTTCAGATATCCTTCCTCTGAACTTATCTTTATATGTGACTACTTCCAACCGTTTTACTACAAGTCATTTTACTTCCATAGTGGAAAGCATGTGGAAGAAGATGTATGGAAAAAATTGAAAGGAAAGACGAAAAAGGAAAGTGACTCCTGTCACTATTTTAGATAAGGCAGCCAGGATTGTTGCTCAGGAAAGGTGGTATTTGGGCAGAGCCATAAAAAGTTGAAGGAACTGATAATGTGAGATATGGAGGAAGAAAATCTCAGAGACAGATGACACAAGGCAAGCATGCATTCAATTTCTGTTGACAAAGAGCATGAAAATGCTGTCCTGGTGAGAGAAAACAGGCAGAAGCTGTGAGCTGCTGCCATTGCCTAAGCAAGGGCATTTCATCTTATCTTCAGACATCTCTGAGAGGAAAATCAACCCTAATTTTGGTTTTGAAGAGTTACATTGTCTGATGTGTGAAATGTAGATTATAGGTGCCAAATAAACTCACACAGAGAGCCATTAGCTAATGCATTCAGACAAAGTATTATGAAATGCTGGTCTTGTGGAAGAACGGAGGAACAGAAAGAATAGACTCTGGGTATATTTTAAGTGTAGTTCCAGAGTCTTTTCTGATGTGGTATGTTCAGGGATCTTTCCTGCCACACTTTCTAAGTAAGAATCATGATCACAGGGCAAGCATGTTCCTTTGAGACTCCTCTGAAGGAACTGGTGCAAGATAACATCTCATCACCCCCAGAAATAATATTTTGTAGTGAAATATAATGATGTCTCTTTACACAGTCTTCTACCTGTCTTGACAGGAATCCTCTTTTACATTCATGATGGAAGTTCACTCAAACGTGATTAATTAAGTTAACTATTCTTTAAATATTTACTTTTATTTTTCATCTATGTATATGTGTGTACCTGTATATGAGTATATGTCACATGTGTATAGGTGCTTACAGAAACCAAAAGAAGCTGTGGGAGTATACAGCAGATGACAACTAGTATTCAAGAGGTTGACCCACCAGGTCTCCCAAAGCTGAAGTTACAGGTGATTGTAAGCCACCCCAAGTGGGTGCTGTAATTTCACTCCTGTCCTCTTGAAAAGCTTCAATTACTCTTAACCACAGAGCCATCTCTGCAACACAATAGAAAACTAAGATTTAAAATTAGTGGTGGAAGGGAAGATACGATACATCTTTTTAACACCCAACTTACCTAACCTCTCTTTTCTTTTATTAAAAAAATACAGGAATTCTCCACATATGTGGATTGCATTTACAGCACACGGGTTTGCTTTGTTTCAGGCAACTTCTCCTGTGGATATTTCTAAGAAAGTTTAAGGAGGCGTTTTCAAATCTACATTTCATATGAAAGAAATCCAAAGAACTTTCTACGTAGAGAACTTTAGGACTTTAAAAACATATAAACTGTGTCTGGCTGCAAGAACCATAGAACAGTGAGTTTTATCAAAATGTGACTGGTAAGTCCCAATACAAACACAGGTACAGTGTGATCTAGGTCATGTAAAAACAAAGCAAAATAAAAACAAACAAATGACAGCAAAACGCAGCTATGTTCAAGCCTCCAAAGGACTCACACTCCAAATCACTGCAACCTTCTTCTGCCAGTCATTCATCCAATGATACTGCCAAGATGCTTAACCATTCTCTAGCTTGTGTTCTAGTGTCTACATCCCTGTATTTCTTGTGACACTCATCCCTGTCATTTAGGTATAACCACAGACTGCTTTCAGTTTGTATGTCCTGTTATTCCATTGTTTCTTACACATTTCATTTTGTCCACTATATCAAAAGATGCTTGGACTGTCTCCTGTATTTCAGCTCTAATGGTCAACTCTAATGGTAGACACAACTTTGGTGTGGATGTTCACAAATTTCTGCAACATTAAGTTCCATCCATTGGATTGTCAGTAAACAGGGAAAGTGCTTATCCAACTTTACTAGAAAGATTTGTACCAACTTACACATCGTTTTATACTGCAGAGATTTCCATATGTGATAAATTCATGATAATATTTTAAATGCTTATTATTTTCTATTTTTAGTCATGTGTATTTGTGTGGGTCTATGCCTGTAAATAGCAGTGCTTTTGGATGCAAGAAAAGTGCATTGTATATCAAAGAACTAGAGTTCTAGGCAGTTATGAGTAATCAAGCAGGGTTCTGGAAAGGGAACTTGGGTTCTCTGGAAAGGTAGCTAACACTCTTAACCATTAAGTCATATCTCTGTAGCTTCCCCTGCTAAAATTTTATATTAGTATTCTTATAGATTTTAGATGATATATGAAGATATATGTGTTTGGGTGGAAGCTCCACTTCAACCCCTGGCACCCTAGCATCTCTATACCCAAAGAGTCTGGAATGTTCCAGTGGAAGATCTACCTCAACTCTCCTCCCCTATCTCTTTCCCTAAACCCAACCCTTCAAAGCCTGCCAAATACAGCTTGTTCTGGTAGAAGATCTACCTCAACTCCCCTCCCCAATCTCTTTCTCCAAACTCACCCCTTCAAAGCCTGACAAACACAGCTCCTACCCCAGAGAAGCTCAAGACCACTCCCACAGGGTATATAAGCTGCATCCCAGAAAACAGACACATGGTTCTTCGGGTCTTTCATCCACGGCTCCTCTTTGCGAGACAGGGAACATTTTACCCACTAAACCTGGGCTTTTCAATTTCAGTCTGATTTGGATTTGGATTACTGTGTTGGTGGAGAGGCCTTCAGGGTGCAAAGACTTATCAATATGAGTGTCTCATTTTGATTTCAATCTCAGGTCCCTACTAATGAGATTTTATTTTATTTCCTATATCTTCTTTGTGAAATATCAATTTTAACTTCACTTTTATCTTTAATTGTTAGTGTTGGTAGTTTTTCTGGTTTGTAAGACACAATTTGAATTCTTGGCTCATCTAAAACCATAATTTCTATCGATCACATCAAGTTCTGTATTGTTGCTTGTCTATTAATAACTTTTTTCAATTTTTTTAGTTTTTTTTATTTAATTAACATTTTTCATTTATTTTACATACTGACAACAGTTTCCCCTCCCTCATCTCCTGCTATTCCCCCACTACTACAGTCTCCCTGCCTCCCCATCTACTCCTTCTCCATCTCTACTCAGAAAGGATCAGGCCTCCCCTGGGCATTAACAAAGCATAGCACATTAAGTTGAAGTAGGACCTAGCTCCTCCCTCTGCAAAAAGCCTGGGCAAGGTTATCCAGCATGGGGAAATAGGTTCCCAAAAGCCAGCTAAACACAGGGACAGGTCCTGATCTCACTGCTAGGAGTCTTACAAACAGATCAAGGTATACAACTGTCATCCACATGCAGAGGGCCTAGGGAAGTCCCATGCAGGCTCCCTAACTGTTAGTCTAGAGTTCATGTGCTCCCACATGCTCAGTTCAGTTGTCTCTTTGGGTTCCTCTGTTGTTTGTTAATATATTAATGACGTTTTTAATCAAATGTATCATCCTTTTCTTTTAGTATGACACTTTGTGAATTCCATTAAGAACACAGATATTATTTCTTGAGTGTTCTGTAGAAATAAGTCTTGCAATTATGTGTGTTTCCACTAGATGAATTTTAATTTTAGATTCAACTTCTTGAACAATTAAAATAATTCTTATGTCCATTTAAATGAATTATAGTTATTTATGTCCTTATCTCCTTTTCCTAAAATTTATAACATGTATGTATGTTAGAACACCTTTCTAGATTTATTAACATATAAAATTGTAATGTTTTGGGAATTTAGTCCATTTGTGATATTTACTATGAACTGTTTCTTGGTGTCTTGATTAGCACACACAGGATACTTTCTCTGTGTCCGTAGTCTTGAGAGACAGTAATGAGTACAGCTTCACCTTCCAATCCCCAGAAGTTTTCAAATTTTTAAAGAGAACTTTGAAATGTCAGACTTCCCTGGCCAAACTGCAGTCCTCCAAACCCTGGATTGGTAATTCAGCATTTTATTATTAACAACCCACACATTCAAACACACTAAAATAAAATACTGGCAAGTATTCTATTTGTCCTCTTGGAAACATAATTATTAAGAATGAATACTTAATTATAAATCTGTTTCATTCTGAAACGTGTTCACTTTCTATCCTAGTACAGGCAACCCCCTACCAAGAGCAGATCAAAACATTATCAAAGGACTAATTGTCTAGCAAATATTTTTCTCATTATTTTATGTTTATTTTCCTTGTTTTCCAGCATGGATCATAAGGTTCAATATTTTATGTTGTGAGAGCATTCCCAATCTCTCCTCTTCCCCGACATGCACACAGCGTAGGGCCGGGTGTGGCCACCAATAAAAGCTACTGAACAGAACTGTGTAAAAGCTGCTGCACAGGTGACTGTCTGTCAAATTATTCCTAGGTACCTGAGCTAGCAAACAGCTTCAGAACGTTGAAATGATCAGTCCTGAAAACACACATACAAGCAAAATTATACAGAATGAGTCTTAGTACTTTTTAAAAGCCCAACCGAGGAAACCTTCCAAACCAGAAAGTAGACATTCCCTTCTATCCTAAATCTCCAAGCTTACCATCAAACCATGGTTTCCCAAATGAGCAGAGCCTGCAGATTGGAGAGAAAGCCTTGGCCTCCTCTGTGATGCATTTTCGAGTGTCGTGAAAATTGTCAGTAAAGAACACCCTGGCATGTCTTCTTTGAACACACAGCTCCTTCTTTTTCTCTACATTACTCCTTTCTCACCTCATTTTCAAGCCACAGCCTCATGTTCTGAGACTGCCCATGTCATTATTCCGCACTTGAAACCTTGAAGTAAATACTTAAGATTTGAAGAATTGCATAGGGTAATTCTTATAACCCAGCCTTCATTACAAGGTTCTGCCATTTTCCTCATCTTGCTGTCGCCCTACTCTCTTGATTTCTTTTGGTCTATTTAATGTCATTATTTCTTGGGTATGTTTACATCATTCCCAGTGTAAATGACATAATTAGAAGTGGAAAATATTTTGTTGTCTTCTTGCATTTATTTATGTGTACAGGATCATATGAAGTTCTGCTACATTAAAATTTAATTCAAAAGAATACGAGTCTTGTTCATTTCTCAATGCAATGCCTGTGTCTGCTCAGCTTGTATGATTGATAAAATATTACCAGTCCCTGTTTTTTCCATTCGGTTTCTAGACATTTGTGTAAACGAGTTAGGAGAAGCAAGTGTTGCTTTGTTAGGCGTATGTTCAGAGAAGTATTGTAGAGACATATTTTATTCTGGCCACCCTGTCACTCTGTGGACAGGATGCAATTCATTATTTAGCAGTTAATTTGTTAATCGATTGACCAATTGGTTCAGAGATGTTTTTTCCACTCTAAGATTACTAAAAGAGGGGAAAAGGAAAGAAAGAAAACAATAACAATAAAAGCTTTCTCTGTAGGGTAAATTTAAAGAAAATTGCATCTGAATCGAAAATGCAGTACTGTTTACAGATCTAGATTAAATCTGACACAGATTGGCAAACAATGAAAAAGGTTCCTTTGCTTGGAGCATAAACATTTGAATCTCAGCAGCCTCACGTTAAATCTCAGGAAGTAAATAAACAAAAATGACCTTCTCTGGTGGATGTGAAGGCCCAGGAGAGAGAGGAAAGTATCCTCAGTTTGGCTTAAATTTGTCCCAATTCCTCTCCAAGGACAAAGAAAGGGAAGGAATATTTTCACTTTTTAGGTTCTTTTCGGGAATTGACACATTGCCCCCATTTGTTCTTCCTACCACTCTGTAGCTCAAAGTATAAACATGAGAATAAATGTACTGGGCATATACACATTCTGATATACAGAATACCCGTGGCATATCAGGAGAGACAAATTTGTAATTAAAACAATATTTATGACTTATCAGGTAACTGTGCATACAAAGTGATAAGTAAATTAACCATAATTGATATTAATGAACACTTAATTGAGATATATGAATCAAGATATTTTATGCAGGAAGTTGAGCCTGAGAAAAGTGTTTGTTTTTCTTTCTTCCTTGAATTTATTTTCCATCAGTTCTCATTGATGTCCGTTGTCTTTCATGAGTCATCATCTTTTCATTGCTCACATAACAGAATGCAAACTGTGAGCCTCTGTTACCTTTTGTTCAAGGTTAAGATCTGGGATCACTGCAAAGGAAAGATATAGAACGTGCACTCCAGGAAGAGTGAAGAAATAATAAGTGCACCTAGAAGGAAAGTGTTCCACAGGACTGTGGTGTTGATCTGGAGCATGGCCTTTGTGCCCATCCATTCTCAAGTTTCCTCTGGGAAGACAAGGTTAGAGTTGCCTGAAGTCTGCTTCCTCTTTCTGATTCATCCACAAACCATCTGCAGGCATGCATCTGCCAGAACAGAGCTCACCATCACTTGAAAAGTCTGTTAAGTCATAAAACCCTCAAAAGGATGAGAGGTTTCTTAGCTTCTGATAAAAAAAAAAAAAAAAATGCACATCCTCTGCCTTCTTTCTGCATTAATTGCTCCCTTGAAATCCAAACACTCCAGGATGAGGAATTCTAACAGGGTGGGAATAGAGGGGACTACCTTAAAAAGTAGCAATGGCATGGGGATATGAGTGGCAAGGTGTGTTTGGTATATGTAATATGCGTGTGGTATGACGCGCGCGCGCGCGCGTGTGTGTGTGTGTGTGTGTGTGTGTGTGTGTGTGTGTGGTATGCATGTGGTGTATGTGTTATGTGACATGTGTGTGTTTGGTAAGTGTGTGTGTGTGTGTGTGTGTAGTGTGGGTTTTATGTGTGGGTTTTGTGAGTGGTGGTATATATGTGTGTTTGGTGTATGTGTATGAGGCAAGTGTTGTGGGTGTGGTATATGTATTTGTGTGATGTGTGTGTATGGTATGCTTGTGTACGTGTGTGTGCCTGCGTGTGTTATGTTCATATCAGAAGGAGAATGATGGCAGTTGTCCTTACTGATCTCTCTCCTGATGTTCGTCTCTTTTATGTTCTGACTTATTTGTCTGAGGCAGGATCTCCTATACACCACCACCTCTACTTCTGGAGTTACAGACAAATTCCTACAGTAATCACTGGCTTCCTTGTATGGGGGTGCTAGGGTTCCAATTCAGGTCCTCATGATTGCACAAGTGCTCTTACTGACTCAGCCATACCCACAGCCCTTAGTTTAACTTTTCAAATGGTGGACAAAGTCTTGGTCATTTGAATTCGTGAAAGTCGATGGTGTTGTCCTAGACATTACTTATTCTAGTTCTCAAACATCATCTTTAAAATAGAATTCCTCTGCTCAGGCTGCTCTTCTATCTTTCAGAGACACTCTCCATCCCAACAGTGACTTGATATGAACTCCTTATCCTCGGATGTTTAGGTATCCATATTCTAGGTAGCTGATGCAAACTGCCCCTCAATAGCACTGGCCATTCTGTCCCTCCCTCTTCTCTCATAGGCATACCGATTAACATTGCCACTGTGCTGTGGTGTGACACTTTGTGTGTCAGAAGCTCCCTGCATATCTGACATACATCAAACCTTAAGAGTTTCTTATAGCTAGAGACTTAATCATTCATCTTTCCAGCCCAACCACTCTGAACTCCCATGAAACAGTAGAGTCAAATGTGTGCCAAGAGTGATGGATTGAGAATTATCTGAAGAATTCCTTTAAATCAGTACAGACTTTTTTATTTTTACTAATGGCCTAAGATAAAACACATCCTTCTTTCAGCAAGTTCAGGATTTCCATTTAATCTTATTCTTTTCTTAGTAATAATCGAAACAATGAACTTGCATTTCAGAATTATGCTAAAAAAATATGCTATACTCTTAGATTGAAAAGAACTATGATGAAACTTTAATCCCAGAATTTCCCAGAGGATTTTTAATCACTGTTTTCTGAACCTAGCCCTAGAGACAGTGACTCAATGAGTTAAAGATGCAGCCACAAAATTTGCATTCCAGATGATACAAGACATGCTGATGGTGATGACACCTGTCCTGGGACTAGCTGTGGAAGTCATTGCACTAGGTACAGACGAGAACTAGGACTAGGCACTTCTAAGCAGTGCATGGGGAGTTTCTCTATTCCTCACACAAGGCCTTGGGGTGGTCTCATCGATGTCTCATTTTTGTCAGGGCTCAGCAGGGGTGAGATAAGTTGATAACACTGTGAAGAAGAGTCTGCTTATCCTGCATTTCATTAATCTTGAGGTGCTTTTCTTCCTTCCTTCCTTCCTCCCTTTCTTTCTTTCTTTCTTTCTTTCTTTCTTTCTTTCTTTCTTTCTTCTTCTTTCTTTCTTTCTTTCTTCCCATTATTTTTTGGGGGGAAATGTGATATCTTTCCAGTAAGGTAAGAAGTGGATCATTATTCCTAGGTTGCCTGTACCCATAACTTGAGGTTATTTCCTGAAATTGATGGTAGATAGATAGACAGATAGATAGATAGACAGATAGATAGACCAATCAAGCTAGCTAGATAGTAGGTAGGTAGATGATAGGCAGACAGACAGACAGATGGATAGACTCAGTTGATCACAAATAGTCAAGCAATCATTGTTCCTCTAACTAGGATCCTGCCATCAACTGCTACATGAATAAAACAAAGACCATTCTGTGAACAGTAAAGGAATTTCTTCATACTGTCTCTGCTCTCTGCCTGTTAGAGTCTGCTGCTGGCGCTGCCTGATTCATGAATTATTCTTCTTCACAAAAACTCTAGCAAATTTACTAAGTATAAAGTTTTATCTTTATGTTACACAGTTCCCAAGTATGTGTGACAAAAACAATACTGACCATGCCTTTCTGTCAGTATTTGAAACTGGCTTTGAAGACTTATGTGTTGATGTATCTTTATTCTATAAAGACTAAAAACAATTCCAGAGCTATTCCAATCTTATTTTATTAAGTAGACTTGGATCCATTCCAGGATTTAAATAGATTTTTGGAGTTGGAAAGATAGCTTATTGGTTAAAATCACCACCTGCCCTTGTAGAGGACTCAAGTTCAGGATGCAGAAACCACATAGTGTATCTCATTAGGGTCTATAACTCCAACATTTCTGACCTATGAGGGCATAGCACACACATGCACATAGTTAAAATAATAAAAATATAATTATTTTAAAAGGTTTTGTTTTAAAGATAAGCATAAATGTAAGAAAAAAACAGATTTTTATACATGTTTATTATGAGTTATGTATATTAATTTATACATACATACAGGAATAGATAACTTATTGATTCAATGTGCAGGGGAAATTTTGTATTGGATACAGTGTATACCCACACAAAGCAACACATCTGTGTAACATTGGCATATTTAGATTTGCAGTGCATCATTGTCTGGAATGCTGTTATGGGCAATGAAGACTGCATGTGATAAAACTGAACAATAGAGACCAGGGAATGAGGGGAAAGGTCATGACAACGGAGTAGGTACATAATGTAAAAAATGGGTACCAACTGTCAAGAAAATGGTCACATACTACAAAGTAAGTTTCTACTTTTGCAGAAGAGTAAGCAACCTTCCTAAATCAGGTTAGCAAGCACACTAGCTTGGGTCCTGATGGGTTTTTATTCCTAATATAAAGGGGTCCAGTACCTCATGCTGGTGGTCAAAGCTGTCTCACATTCTGACACCGTTGGCTAAGACAGAGGTTGAAGTTTCTATGGATAAATGGAACTTGAGCATACATTTTGCATTAAGAAGTGCTGACCCTGGAAGATGTTTAATCCTTTATAGAAAGATTATTTTTTAAACTGGAGTTTTGTCTTATGTAAGACTTTGCCAGGAAAGACTGTTGCACGAATCCTAATTGGTCTTAATAAAAACCTGGAGCCAGATATCAGGGTGAAAGCTGAAAGATCAGAGAAGCAGAACAAGCCATAGCCACCCCCTCTTACCTCATCAACTCCTCAGCCTGGAACAGAGAACTCCTGTCTCCTCCTGCCTTGTAGTCCTTTCTTTGCCCAGCTATATCACTTCCTGTCTGAACCTTCCTAGTACTAGGATTAAAAGTGTGTGATCCCAAGTGCTGGAATTAAAGACATGTGCTACCACTGCCTGGCTCTGTCTCTTTTAGACTGGATTAATCTTCTGTATTCTTGTGTGGCCATGAACTCACAGAAATCCAGGTAGATCTCTGCCTCTGCCTCCTGAGTGCTAGGATTAAAGGTGTGTGCCACCACTGCCTCATCTCTCTGGCAAACTCTGTGACTAGTTCTGTTCTCTGATCTTCAGGCAAGCTTTATTTCCTAGATTACAAACAATATATCACCACCAAAGACAGTACATTTTGTTTACATTTCCCCCATAATGTGGCCTTGGTCAGAAATAACCCAGGCGCAGTATGTTCCTGAAACCCAGCTCAGTTCAGCGGGTTGTTTTGTTTTGTTTTGTTTTATAACCACAGCACATTCTGTATATTCCCCATGAACTCTTGCTTTTCTAAACTTTTAAGCTATCTTTCAATGAGCAAAGCTAAGAAACATATTACCACATTACATAACAACTCATAAATCAGTTTATACAGGAGGAAAGAAATAAGTTCTGGTAGTTCTCATATTTAGGCTCATTTGAACACATTCTCCTTTATTCTACATTTGAGAAGACTCAGTGTTGTCTGGAGGTTCAGTTTTATTTCCAGATTCCTTGGGATTCTCCCATAATTCATTGTGTTGGAATTGTCATCGCTTAAATACATATTACATGAATTGCATTTAACTAAACTAATAATCTTAATTTGACTGAATTTTATCTGAGGTTTGAATTTAAGTAAAACAAAACGAAAACAAAGACATATGAATGAAGTGCAGAAAATAAGTTCCAAGTCCTTGAAGTCCTTGTTTCATTTATTTACCATTGCAAGGAACTTGTAGCAACCTTTGCACATCCCCTTTTGTGTTCTGGGGCCATTGGCTCTCTTCTCAAATAAGCTGTTATGGTGTGCTAGTGAATCAGCACGTTTTAAAGGCCAGGGCTTTAGTGTTTTACCAGTAGATTCTGAAAACTTCAAAGACATACCTGACCTAGAAATATAAATACTTGAATTGTGAAAAATAATTAAAATGACTAAATCGTAAACATAGGTATCAGGGCCAAATAAGTGGTTCAGAAGATAAAGGCACTTTTCACCAAAACTGGTGCTTCGAGTTCAATACCCAGAACCCACTCTGTGGAAGGAAAGTCAAACACAACTTTGTTGTCAGCTGATCTCTACAACCTTGGAATAAAATGATGGCACATGAGAGCGCACGCGCGCACGCGCACACACACACACACACACACACACACAAATAAACAAAAATGCAAATAAATAAATGCTATTAAAATAAATTTTAAAAAATTGGTATCAGTGTGTAAAGGCATGTTTTAAATTAAAAATTTGTTATTGAATATATGTATATATGTATATTCTAGTTTGTGTTAGATTAATTAAAAGACAGATGTAGAAAGAAGGAAAAAAAGAAGAGAGGCTTGGTCTGACTTTAGACAGTACCGTGTTTCTTCAAAGAGAGAGAATGCATCTTGTCATGAGTGTGTGTGGATGGCGAACATTTCTACTTGAAGATGAGATGTGGCCCCTTATTGGGGACAAAATGGAAAATCAAGGGAAGTTAGGAAATACAGTCTTTCAGCAGGAAGTTATTACTTTGACAGTTTCAGTTCAGTTGATTAAGAGATGAAATACAAAAAGAAATCAGGATAACTTTACTACTGGCCAATTACTTTGAAAATCTGCAAATGTTTTCAAAATGCTCAAGCTTAGTTGTCTTGCATATTTTGAATTTAACTCTGTGTGTGTTTGTGTGTGTGTGTGTGTGTGTGTGTGTGTGTGTGCGCAAG